>NW_025536389.1:42500-57523 GCF_020615455.1 Coregonus clupeaformis
GACAGGTGTATCCAGTACTGTAGTGAAGACAGAGGACAGGTGTATCCAGTACTGTGGTGAAGACAGAGGACAGGTGTATCCAGTACTGTAGTGAAGACAGAGGACAGGTGTATCAGTACTGTAGTGAAGACAGAGGACAGGTGTATCCAGTACTGTAGAGAAGACAGAGGACAGGTGTATCCAGTACTCTAGTGAAGACAGAGGACAGGTGTATCCAGTACTCTAGAGAAGACAGAGGACAGGTGTATCCAGTACTGTAGAGAAGACAGAGGACAGGTGTATCCAGTACTGTAGTGAAGACAGAGGACAAGTGTGTATCCAGTACTCTAGTGAAGACAGAGGACGTGTATCCAGTACTCTAGTGAAGACAGAGGACAGGTGTATCCAGTACTGTAGAGAAGACAGAGGACAGGTGTATCCAGTACTCTAGTGAAGACAGGAGGACAGGTGTATCAGTACTCTAGTGAAGACAGAGGACAGGTGTATCCAGTACTGTAGAGAAGACAGAGGACAGGTGTATCAGTACTGTAGTGAAGACAGAGGACAGGTGTATCCAGTACTGTAGTGAAGACAGAGGACAGAGGACAGGTGTATCCAGTACTGTAGTGCAGAAGACAGAGGACAGGTGTATCCAGTACTGTAGTGAAGACAGAGGACAGGTGTATCCAGTACTGTAGAGAGGACAGAGGACAGGTGTATCCAGTACTGTAGTGAAGACAGAGGACAGGTGTATCCAGTACTGTAGAGAAGACAGAGGACAGGTGTATCCAGTACTGTAGAGAAGACAGAGGACAGGTGTATCCAGTACTGTAGAGAAGACAGAGGACAGGTGTATCCTGTACTGTAGTGAAGACAGAGGACAGGTGTATCCAGTACTGTAGAGAAGACAGAGGACAGGTGTATCCAGTACTGTAGAGAAGACAGAGGACAGGTGTATCCAGTACTGTAGAGAAGACAGAGGACAGGTGTATCCAGTACTGTAGAGAAGACAGAGGACAGGTGTATCAGTACTGTAGAGAAGACAGAGGACAGGTGTATCCAGTACTGTGATGAAGACAGAGGACAGGTGTATCCAGTACTGTAGAGAAGACAGAGGGACAGGTGTATCCAGTACTGTGATGAAGACGGAGGACAGGTGTATCCAGTACTGTAGAGAAGACAGAGGACAGGTGTATCCAGTACTGTAGAGAAGACAGAGGACAGGTGTATCCAGTACTGTAGAGAAGACAGAGGACAGGTGTATCCAGTACTGTAGAGAAGACAGAGGACAGGTGTATCCAGTACTGTAGAGAAGACAGAGGACAGGTGTATCCAGTACTGTAGAAGACAGAGGACAGGTGTATCCAGTACTGTAGTGAAGACAGGTGTATCCAGTACTGTAGTGAAGACAGAGGACAGGTGTATCCAGTACTGTAGAGAAGACAGAGGACAGGTGTATCCAGTACTGTAGAGAAGACAGAGGACAGGTGTATCCAGTACTGTAGAGAAGACAGAGGACAGGTGTATCCAGTACTGTAGAGAAGACAGAGGACAGGTGTATCCAGTACTGTAGAGAAGACAGAGGACAGGTGTATCCAGTACTGTAGAGAAGACAGAGGACAGGTGTATCCAGTACTGTGATGAAGACAGAGGACAGGTGTATCCAGTACTGTAGAGAAGACAGGTGTATCCAGTACTGTAGAGAAGACAGAGGACAGGTGTATCCAGTACTGTGATGAAGACAGAGGACAGGTGTATCAGTACTGTAGAGAAGACAGAGGACAGGTGTATCCAGTACTGTGATGAAGACAGAGGACAGGTGTATCCAGTACTGTAGAGAAGACAGAGGACAGGTGTATCCAGTACTGTAGAGAAGACAGAGGACAGGTGTATCCAGTACTGTAGAGAAGACAGAGGACAGGTGTATCCAGTACTGTAGTGAAGACAGGTGTATCCAGTACTGTGATGAAGACAGAGGACAGGTGTATCCAGTACTGTAGAGAAGACAGAGGACAGGTGTATCCAGTACTGTAGTGAAGACAGGTGTATCCAGTACTGTGATGAAGACAGAGGACAGGTGTATCCAGTACTGTAGAGAAGACAGAGGACAGGTGTATCCAGTAATGTAGAGAAGACAGAGGACAGGTGTATCCAGTACTGTATAGAAGACAGAGGACAGGTGTATCCAGTACTGTATAGAAGACAGAGGACAGGTGTATCCAGTACTGTGATGAAGACAGAGGACAGGTGTATCCAGTACTGTAGTGAAGACAGAGGACATGTGTATCCAGTACTGTAGTGTAGACAGAGGACAGGTGTATCCAGTACTGTAGAGAAGACAGAGGACAGGTGTATCCAGTACTGTAGAGAAGACAGAGGACAGGTGTATCCAGTACTGTGAGAAGACAGAGGGACAGGTGTATCCAGTACTGTAGAGAAGACAGAGGACAGGTGTATCCAGTACTGTAGTGAAGACAGGTGTATCCAGTACTGTATAGAAGACAGAGGACAGGTGTATCCAGTACTGTAGTGAAGACAGAGGACAGGTGTATCCAGTACTGTAGAGAAGACAGAGGACAGATGTATCCAGTACTGTAGAGAAGACAGAGGACAGGTGTATCCAGTACTGTAGTGAAGACAGAGGACAGAGGACAGGTGTATCCAGTACTGTAGTGAAGACAGAGGACAGGTGTATCCAGTACTGTAGAGAAAGACAGAGACAGGTGTATCCAGTGACAGAGGACAGGTGTATCCAGTACTGTAGAGAAGACAGAGGACAGGTGTATCCAGTACTGTAGAGAAGACAGAGGACAGGTGTATCCAGTACTGTAGAGAAGACAGAGGACAGGTGTATCCAGTACTGTAGAGAAGACAGAGGACAGGTGTATCCAGTACTGTAGAGAAGACAGAGGACAGGTGTATCCAGTACTGTGATGAAGACAGATGAAAAGGTGTATCCAGTACTGTAGTGAAGACAGAGGACAGGTGTATCCAGTACTGTAGAGAAGACAGAGGACAGGTGTATCCAGTACTGTAGAGAAGACAGAGGACAGGTGTATCCAGTACTGTATAGAAGACAGAGGACAGGTGTATCCAGTACTGTAGAGAAGACAGAGGACAGGTGTATCCAGTACTGTAGAGAAGACAGAGGACAGGTGTATCCAGTACTGTAGTGAAGACAGAGGACAGGTGTATCCAGTACTGTAGAGAAGACAGAGGACAGGTGTATCCAGTACTGTAGAGAAGACAGAGGACAGGTGTATCCAGTACTGTAGAGAAGACAGAGGACAGGTGTATCCAGTACTGTAGAGAAGACAGAGGACAGGTGTATCCAGTACTGTAGAGAAGACAGAGGACAGGTGTATCCAGTACAGTACTGTAGAGAAGACAGAGGACAGGTGTATCCAGTACTGTAGTGAAGACAGAGGACAGGTGTATCCAGTACTGTAGAGAAGACAGAGGACAGGGTGTATCCAGTACTGTAGAGAAGACAGAGGACAGGTGTATCCAGTACTGTAGAGAAGACAGAGGACAGGTGTATCCAGTACTGTAGAGAAGACAGAGGACAGGTGTATCCAGTACTGTAGAGAAGACAGAGGACAGGTGTATCCAGTACAGTACTGTAGAGAAGACAGAGGACAGGTGTATCCAGTACTGTAGAGAAGACAGAGGACAGGTGTATCCAGTACTGTAGAGAAGACAGAGGACAGGTGTATCCAGTACTGTGATGAAGACAGAGGACAGGTGTATCCAGTACTGTAGAGAAGACAGAGGACAGGTGTATCCAGTACTGTAGAGAAGACAGAGGACAGGTGTATCCAGTACTGTAGTGAAGACAGGTGTATCCAGTACTGTGATGAAGACAGAGGACAGGTGTATCCAGTACTGTAGAGAAGACAGAGGACAGGTGTATCCAGTCCTGTAGAGAAGACAGAGGACAGGTGTATCCAGTACTGTAGTGAAGACAGGTGTATCCAGTACTGTGATGAAGACAGAGGACAGGTGTATCCAGTACTGTAGAGAAGACAGAGGACAGGTGTATCCAGTACTGTAGAGAAGACAGAGGACAGGTGTATCCAGTACTGTAGAGAAGACAGAGGACAGGTGTATCAGTACTGTAGTGAAGACAGGAGGACAGGTGTATCCAGTACTGTGGTGAAGACAGAGGACAGGTGTATCCAGTACTGTAGAGAAGACAGAGGACAGGTGTATCAGTACTGTGAGAAGACAGAGGACTGTTACACGTGGTCTGCGGTTGTGAGGCCGGTTGGACATTCTGCCAAATTCTCTAAAACGATGTTGGAGGCGGCTTATGGTAGAGAAATTAACATTATATTATCTGGCAACAGCTCTGGTGGGCGTTCCTGCAGTCAGCAGTCCTGCAAGAGCCCTCAAAACTTGAGACATCTGTGGCATTGTGTTGTGTGACAAACTGCACATTTTAGAGTGGCCTTTTATGGTCCCCAGCACAGGGTGCACCTGTGTAATGATCATGCTGTTTAATCAGCTTCTCTATATACATAAGTTTATACCATGACATTTGACATTCTAAATTTAATAAAACAAACTTTTGAATGTTGTTTTTATGACGTCGCTCCATAAAAGACATACCGGTAACCTGCACAAGTTTCACCCATGTAGCTTGTTGTCATGGCAATCAAAGCAACACTAACAGTCAGATGTAGGATCTTAATTTGACCAGACTTTTGTTGCTGAGAATTTTCCTGTACAGCAGGAAAATGCAAACTTGTAGTGTATTTGAGTTTTAAAGCCTTCTAGTGCAATTTCCACTTAGAAATGTCAGACTTGATTTGCCCTAACAGAAAATGTATCATCCCCTACAAAAATGTCCATTAATTATAATTTACATAATATCATTTCCTGTTGCTTCAGGATTATTTTTATATTTCTAATATGTAAATGTGGATATAAAAGCACCGAATGAAGCCACATTAATGAGAAGGAACAACAACGAACAACAGGCGGGCTGCTGTTTAATCTGAATGCAGTTGTTGTAGACAAGGACGGGGAGTGCAGAAAAATAGCCTCCATTAGCCTTGCTAGCTAGTTGGCTAACTTAGCTGGCTAACTAGCGCAGCTAGCTTCTTTACATCGATTGGATGCAGTCAAGACAGGCACCACCAGATGGTATGATAGATAACCTATGGCAGCAACATGTTGGTCTGACTAGCACTAGTATACCTACTCCCTCCCTCCACAGCACAAGCCCTTCCCCGCCCTGTTGCCCAAGCAGAGCAGCACCCCTCTCTGACAAAAATGTACATACAAACCACATGTATTTAGACTATCCGGATATCAGATATTATTTTTTTAAGGATATTATTCAAATAGTGAAAATATTTCAAATTGCCCATCCATATTTTGTGTGTGTGTGTGTGTGTGTTAGTGATGCGCGGGTTGACTCATAACCCGCAGTCCCCGTGGTTGACCCATAACCCGCAGTCCCCGTGGTTGACCCATAACCCGCAGTCCCCGTGGTTGACTCATAACCCGCAGTCCCCGTGGTTGACCCTATAACCCGCAGTCCCCGTGGTTGACCCTATAACCCACAGTCCCCGTGGTTGACCCTATAACCCGCAGTCCCCATGGTTATTTCCGCAGAGGGCGGAGGGTTTAGGGTCATTACATAGGTGTGGAAGAACAGCGGGGGTGAAGGGCGGGTTGAATAAAGAGAAAACAATCATTCTTGTTCAATTTCTATCTACAGTATAGGCTAGGAATGAGGTTTGTCTTTCATTATTGATGCTATCTGACATTAGTGAGTAAGCCTGAGCTTTAAGGTCTAACTAAAACACGCCAAACGCTTTTTGGGAAACGGGCAGAAACAGTTACGATCGATCCACTGAGGCAAAAAAGGACAATGTCAGAGTTGAATTGAATAAAGAGAAAAGCTGTGAAATGGAGAGTTAAAAGTTTGGGAGAAGGGAGGGCCAGAACAGTGATGTTGTAGAATGATTTGGTGAAGTGGTAAAACAGGATTGATAGCAGTGTCTGCTGTGTTATCTGTGGTGATTGTGAGGCGCTATACAAATTCGAGGAAGTGACAAGACGGGGACTTCAAATTAGGCCTATGGCACGTCAAGGGAACTAGCCTGCTGTTCAGATGGGCTAAATTGAAACTGATACCTGGACATGCGTCAAACCGAACTGAAATCTGATCAGAAACATGTTGGGTCGTTACAGCTTTCTACAGTGGGGAAAAAGTATTTAGTCAGCCACCAATTGTGCAAGTTCTCCAACTTAAAAAGATGAGAGAGGCCTGTATTTTCATCATAAGGTACACGTCAACTATGACAGACAAATGAGAAAAAAAATTGCAGAAAATCACATTGTAGGATTTTAATGAATTTATTTGCAAATTATGGTGGAAAATAAGTATTTGGTCAATAACAAAAGTCTCAATACTTTGTTATATACCCTTTATTGGCAATGACACAGGTCAAACGTTTTCTGTAAGTCTTCACAAGGTTTTTCACACACTGTTGCTGGTATTTTAGCCCATTCCTCCATGCAGATCTCCTCTAGAGCAGTGATGTTTTGGGGCTGTCACTGGGCAACACAGACTTTCAACTCCTCCAAAGATTGTCTATGGGGTTGAGATCTGGAGACTGGCTAGGCCAACTCCAGGACCATGAAATGCTTCTTACGAAGCCACTCCTTCGTTGCCGGGCGGTGTGTTTGGGATCATTGTCATGCTGAAAGACCCAGCCACGTTTTCATCTTCAATGCTCTTGGTGATGGTAGGAGGTTTTTCACTCAAAATCTCACGATACATGGCCCCATTCATTCTTTCCTTTACACGGATCAGTCGTCCTGGTCCCTTTGCTGAAAAACAGCCCCAAAGCATGATGTTTCCACCCCCCATGCTTCACATGTAGGTATAGTGTTCTTTGGATGCAACTCAGCATTCTTTGTCCTCCAAACACGACAGTTGAGAGTTTTTACCAAAAAGTTCTATTTTGGTTTCATCTGACCATATGACATTCTCCCCAATCCTCTTCTGGATCATCCAAATGCACTCTAGCAAACTTCAGACGGGCCTGGACATGTACAAGGCTTAAGCAGGGGGACCGTCTTGCACTGCAGGATTTGGAGTCCCTGGCGGCGTAGTGTGTTACGATGGTAGGCTTTGTTACTTTGGTCCCAGCTCCTAAAGGTCATTCACTAAGGGTCCCCCGTGTGGTTCTGGGATTTTTGCTCACCCCGTTCTTGTGACCATTTTTGACCCCATGGGGTGAGATCTTGCGTGGAGCCCAGATCGAGGGAGATTATCAGTGCTCTTGTATGTCTTCCATTTCCTAATAATTGCTCCCACAGTTGATTTCTTCAAACCAAGCTGCTTACCTATTGCAGATTCAGTCTTCCCAGCCCTGTGTGCAGGTCTACAATTTTGTTTCTTATCCTTCGACAGCTCTTGGTCTTGGCCATAGTGGAGTTTTAGAGTGTGACTGTTTGAGGTTGTGGACAGGTATCTTTTATACTGATAACAAGTTCAAACAGGTGCCATAAATTCAGGTAACGAGTGGAGGACAGAGGAGCCTTTTAAAGAAGAAGTTACAGGTCTGTGAGAGCCAGAAATCCTTGCTTGTTTGTAGGTGACCAAATACTTATTTTCCACCATAATTTGCAATAAATTCATAAAAATCTTACAATGTGATTTTCTGGATTTTTTTCTCAATTTGTCTGTCATAGTTCACGTGTACCTATGATGAAAATTACAGGCCTCTCATCTTTTTTGAAGTTGGAGAACTTGCACAATTGGTAGCCTGACTAAATACTTTTTTTCCCCCATAACATGTCCTTACAACCGGTCAAACTGAGTGTAATTTGAAATTCTGCACAGAAAATCTGTCAGATTTTCTCCCCGGTCCCTAAACATCAGTTGCCGCGAAAAGAAGCAGATATGACACAGAAAACTTACTGATGTCAATTAAATTGAAGCAGTCATTCTATTATTGCATGGCATTCTGGTGAGCAAGGCCTATTTAGTCTTCCAATGTGGTCCTGTGGTAGAGCATGGGCGCTTTGTAACGCCAGGGAGTGGGTTCGATCCCCGGGACCACCCATACGTAAAAATGTATCGCGCACATGACTTTAAGTCGCTTTGGATAAAAGCGTGCTAAATGGCTTATTATTATTATTATCTATTTTCTGCATGATAGACAGCCTACAGCCCGGTTTCCTTCAACCATACTGTTGGTTGGAATAGATTGATCAAGAAAGATCGTTTTGACTCTGGACTGCGCTGGGATACATCTGTTAGAGTTGGGAATGGCACTTTCTACAAACCAAGATGCCCGATCATTCTACGTCGAGGGGGAGATTCTTCTCTTGGCTTCAACAAGAATGTTCCAGAAGTTTGGACCGGGTCCCAAATATCACTGTAGCTTCCTAAATAGTCCACTACTTTTGCACCAGAGCCGATAGGCCACTAGTCAAAAGTAGTGCATATAGGGAATATGCATGATATGTAAGGCCTAAGAAAAATATCTTATTTCCTGAACGATCAACAGTACAGAGTTGGAGAAAAACCAAGAGTCAATATTCAAAGAACTAATCAGAAGTGTGGATGGAGGTGAGAGCCGAGAATTCCATTATTTTTCTTCCTAGAGCTTGTTTCTCTATCTTTCATTTCCATGACTGATAAAAACTCGTGTTCCCACACTCTCTCGTCTCAGCATGGCAGACAATTGTGCAGCAATATGTTAGGAACATCAAATAACAATACAATCACAGTTGTCGAATCGCAATACAGCACACTTACATTGAGGGAAAAAAGTATTTGTTCCCCTGCTGATTTTGTACGTTTGCCCACTGACAAAGACATGATCAGTCTATAATTTTAATGGTAGTTTTATTTGAACAGTGAGAGACAGAATAACAACAAAAAAATCCAGAAAAACGATGTAAAATGTTATAAATTGATTTTGCATTTTAATGAGGGAAATAAGTATTTGACCCCTCTGTAAAATATGACTTAGTACTTAATTTTGGCAAACCCTTGTTGGTAATCCACAGAGGTCAGACGTTTCTTGTAGTTGGCCACCAGGTTTGCACACACATCTCAGGAGGGTTTTGATTCCACTCCTCTTTGCAGATCTCCAAGTCATTAAGGTTTCGGGAGGCGACGTTTTGGCAACTCGAATTCCAGCTCCCTCCACAGATTTTCTATGGGATTAAGGTCTGGAGACTGACAACACTCCAGACCTGTGTCTTCTTCTTGAGCCACTCATAACCCCCTTTGTGGGGCGTGTGTTTTCGGGTCATTGTCAGCTGGAATACCCATCCACGACCCATTTTCAATGCCCTGGCTGAGGGAAGGAGTGTTCTCACCCAAAAGATTTGAGGTACAGGCGCGTCCATCATCCTTGTCGTGGCGGATGAAGTCCTGCCTTAGGGGCAGAAAACACCCCCAAAGCATAATGTTTCACCTCCATGTTGACGGTGATGGTTGGGTGTTCTTGGATCCAAGCAGCATTCTCCTCCCTCCAAACACAGTGAGTTGATGCCAAAGAGCTCGATTTTGGTCTCATCTGACCACCAACACTTTCACCCAGTTCTCCCTCTGAATCATTCAGATGTTCATTGGTAAACTTGAGACGGCCGTATATGTGCTTTCTTGAAGCAGGGGGGACCTATGGGCGCTGCAGGATTTCAGTCCTTCACGGCGTAGTGTGTTACCAATTGTTTTCTTGGTGACCTATGGTCCCAGCTGCCTTGAAGATCTGTTAAGATCCTCCCCGTGTAGTTCTGGGCTGATTTCACGTTCTCCATGATCATTGCAACTCTCACGAGGTGAGATCTTGCATGGAGCCCCAGGCCGAGGAGATTGCAGTTCTTTTAATGGTTTCTTTCCATTTAGCGAATAATCGCACCAACTGTTGTCACCTTCTCACCAAGCTGCTGGATGATGGTCTGTAGCCCATTCTAGCCCCCTTAGTGGGTCTCAATTCACCTGACATCCTGGGAGAGCCTCTTTGGTCTTGGCCATGGTGGAGAGTTTGGAATCCTGATTGATTGATTGCTTCTGTGGACCCAGGTGTCTTTATACAGGAACAAGCGAGATTAGGAGCACTCCCTTTCAAGAGTGTGCTAATCTCAGCTCACTTCGGGTATAAAAGAATTACCTGGGAGGCTCAGAAATCTTTCTGTGATTAGAGGGGGTCAAATACATATTCCCTCATTAAAAAGTAAATCAATTTATAAACATTTTGGACATGCGATTTTCTGGATTTTTTTGTTGTTATTCTGTCTCACTATTCAAATAAACCTACCATTAAATTATAGACTAATCATTTCTTTGTCAGTGGGCAAATCGTACACAAAATCAGCAGGGGATCAAATACTTTTTCCCTCACATGAAGTATCGGTGGATAATATGCGTAGATCGTGAGGTCCCTTGGCAATTCCCAGCCCTACAAGGTACATCAGGTAGCCTGAGAAGGTTAAGAGCGTTAAGCCAGAAATCGAGAAATTGCTGGTTCGATCCCACCCGGCAAAGGTGGAAAAATCTGCCGTTCTGCCCTGAGTACAGGCAGTTAACCCCGAACAACAACTGTTCCTGGGCACCGATGATGTGGACGTCTGATTCAGAGGAGTTTTGGGTTAAATGTGGAATATTTTGCTTGAATGATTCAGTTGAACAACTGACTAGGTGTCCCCTTCCCCAATATTTTACATTTTAGTCATTTAGCGACTACTTATCCAGAGCGACTTACAGGAGTAATTAGGGTTAAGTGCCTTGCTCGATGTAAGGCACATTTACATCATTTTAGACGCTCTAGACCAGAGCCGACTCAATCGATGCATCTTAACTATAGCCAGTGGATAAACTATTACTTTTTTTGCATTTTTATTTGTTTGGTGGATTCTTATCCTATCCCAGGTATTCCTTAAAGAGGTGGGTTTCAAATATCTCCCGAAGGTGGTGAGCGACTCCTACAGCTGTGTGTGTGGGGGGTAGAAGGATTACTTATCCATCCCAGGTATTCCTTAAAGAGGTTGGGGTTTCAAATGTCTCCGGAAGGTGGTGAGCGACTCCGCTGTGTGTGGGGGGGGGAGAAGGATTAGCTTATCCCATCCCAGGTATTCCTTAAAGAGGTGGGGTTTAAAATGTCTCCGGAAGGTGGTGAGCGACTCCGTGTGTGGGGGTGGAAGATGTTATCCTATCCCAGGTATCTCTTAAAGAGGTGGGGTTTCAAATGTCTCCGGAAGGTGACATTGTTATAGGAGTGATGGTATATCCTCAACTGTGCTTAAATGATTTTTATGTTTTGTAGGTTAACAGAAAACAGGCAATCACATATACAAAATTTATATAACTAGCAACTGTACTTCTGCAGATGGAACATGGTTTCCTCTCAGCAATACAGCATCGTAAATCTCATAAACCCCAGACTCTCTCTTACCTGAACAGGGAAGATCTTCACAGCACATTTCATCAGTTGGGCCTTCCACACATGTCGGGCCCATTCACCTCCAGTAACTGCAGAGGCTTCCAGCCTCCCACCATGGGAGAGAGGTTGCCCGGGTCTAACACACAGACAGAGAGAGGGAGAAAGCACTACAAGATGAACAATTCCATATCACATTCCATTAATTCATATCACATTCCATTAATTCATATCACATTCCATTAATTCCATATCACATTCCATCAATTCCATATCACATTCATCAATTCCATATCACATTCCATCAATTCATATCACAACTCAATCGCATATACATTCAACAATTCATATCACATTCATCAATTCATATCACATTCCATCAATTCTTTTGATACTCCTGACTTTCTTTATGTGTGGTGGTGTGTTTGGCTGCATCCTTGCCAATAATTGCTCGTTTTAACAAAACGGGGATCTTTTGCCAATAATTATGCAAGAGATCAGGAATTGGGCTGCCTGGTAAACACAACCTTTTTCATGAAACTGTCTTTTGTTTGTGCTGATATAGAATCATAATGAATAATTAGATGATATGGTCCTGGGAGATCCTAGAGCAGATGATATGGTTAGGAACTGATCCAAAGAAGAGATGATATGGTTTGGGGGATTTGATCCTAGAGCAGATGATATGGTCCCTGGGGGACGTGATCCTAAAGCAGATGATATGGTCCAGGGGACGGATCCCCAAAGCAAAGATAATATGGTCCTGGGGAGGTCCTAGAGAGATGATATGGTCCTGGGGACGTGGATCCTAGAGCAGATGGATGGGGGGGATGGGATCCTAGATCAGCACTTGTTGAGAGTGGTTACCTCACTGATGCTGCACATGTCGCAGGGTGAATTTTCGGTGTGGCACATCCACAGAGCCAGCAGGGTAGTGACAGAACATTTGGCCAGAGCCAGTGTGACTGTACACCAGGATATTCAAATAGAGACGACTTGGGAGGGGGACGGATTTCTATGGGAGGAGAAGAGATCACAGGTAATAACCAGTAAGTAGTAGTCAGTTTTTTTTAAGAATGGGTTCAAAGGTCATGTCCACTCACCCCTGTTGCCGGGGATACATGATGAGGTTTGTGAAGGTGTGAACCCCTGTTGCAGTAGTTCCCCACAGCAGCAGAAGAACACCTGGGGATTTACTTTCCTGGACACACACTTCCTGCCTGACGAGAGAGACACATTCTATTACTTCAAATGTTACTCTTACACGTCTGTAACACTGCTAGAATGATTTGAGTAAGGCTTTCATTGTAACTCATGGTGTTACATACAGTTTACATACACCTTAGCTGCAAATACATTTAAACTCAGTTTTTCACACCCTGACATTTAATCCTAGCAAAACTCCCCTGTCTTAGGTCAGTTAGGATCACCACTTTATTTTAAGAATGTGAAATGTCAGAATAATAGTAGAGATAATGCCGAGCAAATATTTATACATTCCCAGTGGGTCAGAAGTTTAGCATACACTGGATTAGTATTTGGTAGCATTGCCTTAAATTGCTTCTTAACTTGGGTCAAACGCTTCGGGTAGCTTTCACAAGCTTCCCACAATAAGTTGGGGGATTTTGGCCATTCCTCCTGACAGAGCTGGTGTAACTGAGTCAGGTTTGTAGGCCTCCTTTGCTCACACACACTTTGTTCAGTTCTGCCTCAAATTGCTCATGGGATTGAGGTTAGCCAGGTGGCACTCCCAATACCTTGACTTTGTTGTCCTTAAGCCATTTTGGCATATTAACTTTGAGAAAGTATGCTTGGGGGTCATTGTCCATTTGGAAGACCCATTTGCGACGCTTCTTAACTTCCTGACTGATGTCTTGAGATGTTAAGCCTAAATATATCCACAAAAGTATGATCTTTTGTCCCCACGTGCAGTTGCAAAACCGTAGTCTGGTTTTTTTAATGGCGGCTTTGGAGCAGTAGCTTTTTCCTGCTGAGCGGCCTTTCAGGGCAGGGTTTGATATAGGACTCGGATTTACTGTGGAGATAGATACTTTTGTACCGCTTTCCTCAGCATCTTCACAAGGTCTTTGCTGCTGTTCTGGGATTGATTTGCACTTTTTCGTGATCTAAAGTATATTCATCTCTAGGAGACAGAACGCTGCCTCCTTCCTGAGCGTGGGCGACGGCCGCGTTGTCCCATGGTGTTTGATACCTTCATGTATCATTGTTTGTACAGATGAACGTAGTACCTTCAGGGTTGCTTGAAATTGCTCGTATGATGAACCAGACTCAGGAGGTCTACAATTTTTTTCTGAGGTTGGCTGATTTGTTTGATTTTCCTATGATGTCAAGCAAAGAGGCACTGAGTTTGAAGGTAGCCTGAAATACATCCACAGGTAACCTCCAATTAATTTGGCAATTACATTGACCAGCCTATCAAAAGCTTCTAAAGCCATGACATACCCTTTCTGGAATTTTTCTCAAAGCTGTTGAAAGGCACAGTAACTTAATCTATGTAAAGTTCTGACCCACTGGAATTGCGGGGATACAGTGAATTGCAAGGAAATAATCTGTCTGTAAACAATTGTTGGAAAAATTATTAAGTGTCTATGCACAAAGTAGATGTCCTAACCGACTTGCCAAAACTATAGTTTGTTAACAAGAAATGTGTGGAGTGGTTGAAAAACAAGTTTTAATGACTCCAACCTAAGTGTATGTAAACTCCCCTACTTCACCAGCTCTGTCAGAGGAATGTACCCAAAATTCACCCAACTTATTGTGGGAAGCCTAGGAAGGCTACTCCAAATTGTCGACCCAAGTTAAACAAGTTAAAAGGCAACGCTACCAAATACTAATTGAGTGTATGTGAATTCAATTCAACTGTAGTTGATCTGTGATTGATTTGTATTTCAATGCGCATAGTAATTTTTGTTATTACAATAAGTGGAAGGATGAACTGGTGTATATCCTGTAACTGACGGCTTTAGATGAAGACCGCACAAGTGAAAATAAACAAACTGGCCATAACTGTATAATTTTGTATAATATTTTAAAGACGGGGACGATCAGGCATTCGTGCAGTTGAGTCACATAGAAATAGAATGAATGAATAGAACGGGCTTGGAACCTCTAATCCTGGCAATTTGAGGGTAAACCAGGGGTATACTCTCAATGGCTTCTGGTATTGTGGGATGCAACCATTCTCCATGGTAATGTAGAATGTCTATTCAAATGATGTAACTGTGTGGCTCATGCAATGGGAACGTATTGTTTGTGGACGCTGAGTTGAAATCAACAAACCACAGCACATATTGATGGTTAGCTCCACAGGGGAAAAATAGTAGCCACCTAATTGTGTAAGTTCTCCCACTTAAAAAAGATGAGAGAGGCCTGTAAATTTCATCATAGGTACACGTCAACTAAAACACACAAATTGAGATTTTTTCTCTCCAGAAAATCACATTGTAGGAATTTCAATGAATTTATTTGCAAATTATGGTGGAAAAATAAGTATTTGGTCACCTACAAACAAGCATGATTTCGTTTCACAGACCTGTAACTCTTCCTCTTTAAGAGGCTCCTTTCTGTCCTCCACTCGCTATCTGTATTAATGGCACCTGGTTTGAACTT
>NW_025536390.1:0-60173 GCF_020615455.1 Coregonus clupeaformis
AAAGGCACATGACAGCCTGCTTGGAGTTTGCCAAAAGGCTCCTGAAGACTCTCAGACCATGAGAAACAAGATTCTCTGGTCTGATGAAACTAAGATTGAACCCCTTTGGCATGAATGCCAAGGGTCACGTCTGGAGGAAACCTGGCACCATCCCTACGGTGAAGCATGGTGTTGGCAGCATCATGTTGTGTGGATGCTTTTCAGCCGCAGGGACTGGGAGACTAGTCAGGATCGAGGGAAAGATGAATGGAGCAAAATACAGGAGATCCTTGATGAAAACCTGCTCCAGAGTGCTCAGACCCTGTGACTGGGGGTGAAGGTTTACAACAGGACAAAAACTAATTCTAAGCACACAGCCAAGACAACGCAGGAGTGGCTTCGGGACAAGTCTCTGAATGTCCTTTGAGTGGTCTAGCCAGAGCCCAGACTAGAAACCTGATCGAACATCTCTGGAGAGACTCGAAAACAGCTGCAGCAGCAATGGTTCCCATCTAACCTGACAGAGCTTTGAGAGGATCTTGCAGAGAAGAATGGGAGAAATCCCAAATACAGGTATATAATACAGTATGTAGCGTCATACCCAAGAAGACTCCAAGGCTGTAATCGCTGCCAAAGGTGCTTCAACAAATTATTGAGTAAAGGGTCTGAATACTTAATAAATTAGTTAGCATTTAAACCAGTTTTTGCTTATTATTATGGGGTATTGTGTGTAGATTAATGAGGGAAACAATTGAATCATTTTAGAATAAGGTGTAACGTAACAAAATGTGGAAAAAGTCAAGGGGTTGAATACTTTCTGAAGGTACTGTATACTGTAGGTAGTGTGGTAAAGTGACTAGGCAACAGGATAGAGCAAAGCACAGCGCAGCAGTAGCTGCAGCGTATGTGATGAGTCAAAAAAGTTTGTCCGGTAGCTATTTGGTTAACAATTTAGCAGTTTATGGCTCGGGGTAGTGAGCTGTTCAGGGTTTGTTGATTCAGATTTCTTGGTACATCACTACCGCTTGCCATGTGGTAGCAGAGGAGAAAATGCAGACTGGAGTCTTTGACAATTTTTAGGGCCTTCTGACACCGCCAGGTACAGAGCCCTCGATGGCAGGGAACCTCGGCCTCAGTGGATGTATGGGTTGTATGCACTACCTTCTGTAGCGCCCGGCGGTGGATGCCAAGCGGTTACATACCAAGTGGTGATGTAGCCAGTCAAGATGCTCTTTAGAACTTTTTGAGGATCTGAGGGCCCACACCAAAATCCTTTCATCTTCCGGAGGGGGAGAAGGTGATGTCGTGCCTTCTTCAGCCGACTGTGTTGGTGTGTGTAGACCATGTTAATTCCTTAGTTATGTGGACACCAAGGAACGGAAGCTCTTAACCCGCCTCCAATAAAGGCCCCGCGAGTGGATGGTGGCGTGCTGGGCCTCCGTATTCTGTAGTCCACGATCAGCTCCTTTGTCTTGCTGACATTGGAGGGAGACGCAAACGTCCCGACACCACACTGCCAGGTCACTGTCCTCCCTCCCTATAGGTCAGTTTTATCATTGTGGTGATCAGGCCCACCACTGTCGCTTTGGCCAGCAAACACAATGATGGTGTTGAGCGTGTGCGGCCACGCAATCGTGGGTGAACAGGGAGTACAGGAGGGATACATGCACTCTGAGGGGGCCCCGTGTTGAGGGTCAGCAGATGTGTGTTGAGGCCGTCAGAAAGTCAGGATCCAGTTGCAGAAGGTTAGTGATTGAACGGTGAGCTGTAGTAATGAACAGCATTCTCACATAGGGTCCTTTTTGTCAGATGGGCGAGGGCAGTGTGGGAGTGCACAGAGATTGCACTATCTGTGGTTCTGTTGGGGCGTATGCAAATTGGAGTGGGTCAGGGGTGTCTGGGATGATGGTGTTAATGTGAGCCATGACCAGCCGATTAAAGCATTTCATGGCTACAGATGTGAGGATGGGGAGATTGTTATTTAGATAGGTTATTCTCATGGCTTTCTTGGGCACAATGACTATAGTATTTTGCTTGAAACATGTGGAAGCACAGACTGGGTAGGAGAGGTTGAAAAAAGACCGGAATTGGGCTGCCTTTGTAAACGTAGCTAAAGAGATTCCAGATAATTGACTCCAATTCCAGAGTTCCCAAGGGTTGCCTTGACATTTACGCTCTTAGAATTTTTTTACACCAAATAGGGGTTAAATGGTTAAAGGCATCCCAGCCAACAATACATTACTGTACAATAATACCATTGGTCAAAGCTTTGTTAGAAGAGATCCTCCAATACATGATGTTCTTATCAGCTAGAACATGGGAAATGTAACTCAAACAAACAATGAGACACAGAGGAATGGGAGGGATTGATATATTATTATGATTATACTGTTTTTGTTGCTAGAGTAATAGTCGTGTTTGTCTTGAGTCCTCAATCATGAAGACGCTATATAAACAATAACCATCCTATAAAATAAACTACACCACAGTAGTCGGTTATCATTCAACCATCCATCCATCTACACTGCTCAATAGCATCAACCTAGCAGATCTGATTAATTAAAAAACTTAAATTCATCGTGGAAGGAAGATCACTATAATGCCCTGAATGCTGAGATTCAATTAAAGAGCGAGAGACAGGTGAGAGCAAGAGAGAGAGAGAGAGGGGGAGGGAGAGAGAGAGAGAGAGAGAGAGAGAGAGAGAGAGAGAGAGAGAGAGAGAGAGAGAGAGAGAGAGAGAGAGAGAGAGAGAGAGAGAGAGAGAGAGAGAGAGAGAGAGAGAGAGAGAGAGAGAGAGAGAGAGAGAGACAGAGAGAGAGAGAGAGAGAGAGAGAGAGAGAGAGAGAGAGAGAGAGAGAGAGAGAGAGAGAGAGAGGAGAGAGAGAGAGAGAGAGAGAGAGAGAGAGAGAGACAGAGAGAGAGAGAGAGAGAGAGAGAGAGAGAGAGAGAGAGAGCGCGCACTACAGCACAATAGATACTGACCTCTCAAAACAACCCCACCACTAACAACAGCACATCTCACCCTAACACAGGGCCTTAACTGTCTGTGCTATAATTCAGTAAAAGGAGAGAGATTGGCTGAGTGACAGCAGTCAAGAAGGTGTTTCTTAATGACCTCAGTATATTTGGCTGAGCATGGTGGTCGTTTGCAAACCAAATTATGATTTGGTTTGATATGCATGGGACACTAAACATAATTACATGTTAAACTGCTAATCACATTTGCGTAAAACGTCTGCTAAACTTACAGATTATATGATATTATCATATTATAGTTTTAACAGGTTCTACCAGTGTGCTCTCCTAAGGAGGTTTGATTTCTGCATTGGACACATGTATAAATATAACTACAGAACTATAAATCGCTTTGGATGGGCATATTATCATTACCATATATTACAGTTTAAATAGGTTTTCTCCAGTGTGCTCTTCATGCTGTAGCTCCGCTGCGTGTGCCACTCCGCTGGTTGGCACGGTGAATGAGCACCGGTGGGGGCGGGGGAACGCTTTTACCTGAAGATCATTTAGTAATCCCCACAGGGCAGGCACGTACAGAACAGCAGTGATGTAAAACAACGTATGTTAAACTAAACCCAGGAGGATATATACAAAACGTTGGGGGTGTGTGTGTGTGTGTGTGTGTGTGTGTGTGTGTCCCAGTGATGGCGATAGACACACAGATGCATACACCAAGCATGGGCTAGGGCAGACATTCATGTCAGATTGTCCAATACAGGATTTGGAGATTTGAAGTTTGGGTTAATGACTCACTAGGCTGGGCTGAAGGGGTTTATGTTTGTAGCTTATCAGTGTTTCCTGCAAACCTCCCCCCTCGGTACACAGAGCCAAGGAAGCAATACGTATTTGATGTGTTTCAGTACTAGTAGCCTTTGATTAGTTGAATCAGGTTCAGTTGTGGAATAAATTAAATAAGGGGAAGGGGCTGGGACGTGACTCCAGGAGAGGTTTGGGAAACACTGGTGTACATGGAATGATATTACCTCCAAAATATAGTGACTGCACGCCAAACCTCAAGGGGAACGAATGAGTCAAGCATGAAATCTACAGTGAAATATTGGAAAGCTCTTAAAAATACCTTACAAAACTCCAGTCTGCTGTGTAACATCATCTCTGCCAGACTGCCATTTTGTAAAGCAGTCAGC
The DNA here is from genome assembly GCF_020615455.1 of Coregonus clupeaformis. NCBI lineage: Eukaryota > Metazoa > Chordata > Actinopteri > Salmoniformes > Salmonidae > Coregonus > Coregonus clupeaformis. The sequence continues at coordinate 4,143 of NW_025536390.1, forward strand.
AATGACATGGATGAATGATCCCAAAGAGCCCAAATGGAGGTTATTAAACTTTTGAGAAGCAGGAAAAAAATAGACAAGTTTACTAGACATGGCGAACTTCCAGCAGAGCAGAGAGATATGTGACATGCTGTCTAAACATCCCTTTCTTGTCAAGTTTGTCGAGTTGTCAGGAAACCCGCAAAAGTACAAGAGTACAGCATAGCCTTGTTGTTATTTTATTGTTGTTACCTTTATTTTTACATTTTGTACTTTAGTTTATTTAGTAAATATTTTTAACTCATTTTCTTAAAACTGCATGTTGGTTAAGGGTTGTAAGAAAGCATTTCACGGTAAGGTTTACACCTGTTGTATTCGGGCGCGGGAGACAAATACAATTTGATTTGATTTGGATTTGAGTGCTAAAAATGTAAACCACTACTTCTCCTGCCAGTGCTGCCCGCCAGGCACTTCTCCCAGCCCTGGTATGACAGGGACGGCTTTATAGTGGAATATACCACTAAAGGGTGCTACCAGGGGTTTACCGCTGTCCTCTTTTCACCTTTCTTGCCACCAACTCTACAACCCTGTTTTGATGTCAAGCCAATGGTTTCTGACCGTTTGCTCATGTTGCTCCACATTGCCATAGTACAGGATAAGGGACTGCTCTAGAGTATGCTTGGTAGCTAGCACTCCCTTGTGGGAACACAATGCCCGTCACAGTGCAAGCTTTGCAAAACAGTAGGGGCTATGTACCCAAGGAAATGTTTGATGAAGATCTATCTGACAGGAGAAAACATAGACAGACCTTCCCATAAATTTCATTTGCAGGTACATAGCTTGCCCTACACAGTGTGCACTCCTCACCATTCAAGTGAAGTGCCAAACCCACAAGGGAAAGTAAAGTGCTCAACATGGACTCGGCTGCCATGCAGGCCCAGAGTAATAAGGATGAGGAAGAACAGTGATTAAAGCCAAGACCCCGCAACCAAGAATAAGCATCTGACCAATATACCCTCGGAATTCTAATTACACATATGTTCAGTGGCACCTCATTCCCACACACTTGACCGGAGCACTATGGGCCTTGGTCAAAAGTAGGTAAGTATAGGGAATAGGGTGCCATTTGGGATAGACCATTGGATAAACCCTATAAAACACCTCCGTTTTGGACTCTGGAACTGACACTAAACAATGCAACGCTTGCAGTGTGTGACAGCCAGGGACACGGGCAACAGACATGGCTCATGGTCCCAAATGGTACCCGATAGCCTAAATAGTGCACCACTTTTGACGATTAGGAGCTATTCGGGATGTAGACATGATATCAATAATTCAGTACAGGGGGATGTAGTGGATTGATTCATTACTATACAGACACATCAGATAGGAATAATGCATCCTCTGGGCGTTAAATAATGGAGGATGATCGAGGGTATGTATGGGGCCTTTTGAATGAGATAACTTGTGGTGCTGGTGCCGGTGATGCACAGCTTGAGTGGGATTAGACTTGGTAGCAATTGCATTACCTCTGGAGTGTATTGTGCTTTAGCTGAGAGGGACTCAGGGAAGGAATGAACTGAAGAGAGTATTAAAGGGAAGAGAGTATTGAAGTTGGTGAGAGATAGCCTGAGAGAGACAGTAGTGGATGGAAAGGGGGAGTCAGCCTGGAAGCTTAAATGAATAAGATATTGCAACATGCCGTGTGTTGTAGAGATGAGTGGCCCCGACTGTTTACTCTGTAGCATACCTGTTTGTCAAGCCTGACATAATGTCAATTGACATGGCCCTATGATGTGGGTAGACTGGTCAAACTTGTTACACCTGAACCAAACTCACATGTGAACAGTGCACTTGGCTTGAGCAAAAACACATGTGGAGCAGACATGTGCAGGTGATCATGTGTAACCTTGCTCTCTAGACAGTAAGTATACTTGGGTATGTGCTTGAGTTGTACCAACAGGGAAAAGGCTTTTGTTGTATCTAATCAATGTTTCATATCATGCTTATTGGACAAGTGTGTAAGTGTATTAGAGAGAGAGAGAGAGAGAGCCAAGAGAGAGCGAGAGAGAGAGAGAGAGATTTAATATTAGAGCCTTACTATTTTACCAAAATCCAACACACTGCCACTCCAGCATGTTATATTACAGTAACAGATGAGGAATGGCTGGCTGGGACCATAATTGCACTTTTACAGATTGCTTTGTGAGAAAGTACATTGGCAACTTGGTCTGCAAAAACTACTTTAATAATAGCCATTATCGTTAGATGACCATCAATCCTATAAGGTGATATATATGTATATTTTGCTATTGGATTGGGTGGATGCAAATGTTAATTATTGGGAATTTCAAATTTTTTTTTTGATAAACCCAGAATTCTATTCATGAGATTTTCGATAATGGCAACTCGTTACTTGAAAGACTGAAAAGAGAAATCTTATCAGGATAGATCAGCACAGAGAGCATGCAGATCGAATTCCAGGAGAGGGGATTGGAGAAACATGCAGGAGCTTACGGGTTAAATTTAATACAGACAGACTCCAAGTTATCACGAATCTAAAGGGCGATATGATCAGTACCGTTTCTGACTGATTTGTTGGGCAACAGCCAAAACCCTCGCGGAAGGATCAAATATATCACCACATATACATTTGTGAGATAACACATCATGCATAGATGACTCCCTCTTAGAGGCTTTGTACTTGATATGATTCTTATATCTTTGTGCCTGTAGCTAATCCCCAAATTTGAGAGGCAAATCCAATCATTATTGAACGCTTTAAGAGTTTTAGGGTATATAGCTACTTGGCGAACCACTCATAATCATTAGAGCCTTAAAGCACTTTACATTAATCAAACATGGGAATCAAAATTAGGAGTAAAGCGAGCCGCGGGATTTTGGCTGCTGCCCATCTTCCTTACCTTAGCAACACAAGATTTCCACACGAAGAATCCCCATACAGCTACAGAATGCAGCTCTTTTCCGCGTCATTCAAGACTTGAGCTGGGAGTATAGAATATAGGAACGCCTCAGGTGCTCTTGTGGCGCTTAGGAAAGAGTTTGACTTTCAGCACCCTGGACAGTGCTCGATACTCGATGTCGCCACAATCCAATACGCGGCAGGCTCGTGGCGCAAGGTAAATGCAAATTTGCATAACAGTTTGGAATCCCACATAATACTAATCGAATTCGCTACCTGATAACCGGACAGGTTTAACCGACCTAGCAAACGACACCAACAAGAGAGCAATATAAATTTGAAATAGACTCTAAAGGTGGAATACGGTAATTTGGAATAGGGGGGCAGTGGAGAGATTCTTGATATATTCACAGACATCTCAGCGGTTTGAGGAGAGAGAGAGCTGACCGAGAGGGCGGGAATCGGGTGATGACAGCGCATTATTCCACTCTGCTCCATATATGTTCAGCAGGGCGACTCTATAGCTTTCAAATTAGACAAGCAACTGGGATGTGGAACATCATTTGCATGAGCATTACCCTCTCTCTCTCCTCTGTTTCATTGACATATTCTTGCTTCTGATTGTTAGCATAATTGTAATATTTATGCAATTTGTTGTCGTTTCTTATTAGATGTTACTGGTCGAGTGTTCAGATAGCTCATTGGTAAGTTATAGCAGCCATAAAACAACGGAATTTATGGTTTAACAGAATATTACAAAACAACAACATTGAATGTTATTCATGATTGTTTCAAAGAATGAGCCAAGCAGTAGAAAAGCTTAATAAAAAAAATACACGAATAATATAGAACATGGACATTTAGTTTAGGATTACAGCTGGAATATGGGACGTTTAACTAAAGCTTATCTTCATATGAGTAATATTTCCCTCCTCATGTATAAAATGTTGAGAAGATAGTATGATATGATATTATGTATAAGGTCAGGTGCACACACACGGGATGAGGAGTCCCACTGTGGGTGAAAAGGGGGTGTATGATGCCAGGCTGATGGAGAATGGAGTGGTGGTGCCATGGGGTGGATTCAGTATGGCGGGTGGAGGTGGTTGCATCTGGTGTATGTGTGTAGATACACACACACACACTTTCAAATATGTATGTTTTTGTGAAGATGAATCAGATGATAAGCATGTATGAGGCAGGAGGCATGACTCAATTTAGCTGCCAAAAAGAGCGATGCAGTAGAATATTTGCTGTAGTTTGATATGCACTACTGATGCTATCCAAAATCCAGTCACTGCACATGGAAAATTGCTGTTTTGTGTGTGTGAGAGAGAGAGAAACTGTATTTAAGGTTTAAATGTATAGTGTGGAGTTGGTTGAACCCTGAGTAGAATGGTGTCATGATTTATTGACGTAACCAAGGTGATGGGGGTGAGGTGTGAAGTGTAGTGTGGTTGGTGTGGTTCAACAGCTGTGGGATGACTACACCACAGGTCAGGAGAAGTCTGTAATGCCTTTGGGCTACTTGGTGAAGCTTGCTGAAGGTGTAAGGAGCACAGCCTCTTCTCCAGTGGCACCGTGGATGATGGTGTGAGAGGTGTGTGTGTGTGTTTTAAGAGAGAAAGAGAAAGGAGGATTGTCCTGTTAAATCATACACTGTGTAATACATATACTCAAAAACACTATGATTGTGTAATGAAACCATGAAGGTAGTGCACCGAGACTGAGATACTGTGTTTGGAGGGGTTTGAATGTAGATTCTATGTAAGTGTTCTGATACAGGAAAGTGGTTTGAAACAGAATAGAAGTACTCTGAAACACCCAAAGTGGTTTTCAAACTGTTATTGGTGTTTTTAAGAGAGTGTTGTGAAAACACGTTTTAGGGTTTAATAAAGGCAGCATCAAAACGCAACAAATATTTTTGCAGACTCATACAATCAAATGGTTAAGAAAAAGTGTTTATTGCCTAAATATTGATTGATGATAAGGGCATATGGATTTTAAAAAAATGGAGAATTCCACCTTATTTTTAATGCTTTATTTAGACAGATTAGAAACAGGAGTGAAAGTGGGACAGGGGAAGGGAATTGGAACCCCGAACTGGGGCAGTAAGATGGTACATTTAATTGGAATTTAATTGGAATTGTACACACTCAACCACAAAGCCACACTGTAAAAATATGTGGTGAATTGAAATGGACAAAAAAACCAAGAACATACACTTAATTAAAAATGAATGCAAGTATTTCAATGATTTGTAAATTTAATTTTACCTTATTAAATGTAAAAATAAAACTTAATATGTTGCTCAAAATGTAAGTATATTTTATGAGGATAACAAAAGATGGAGAAAATTGAGTGATTGAACTCATTGGAAGTCTGGGTTTAATCTCCTTGCAATTTTATCTAGACACGTGGCTCTGTTTTCAGAGGACTGTGGGTAATTCAAACATTTTAGACTTAATTATTATTTTACACAATATTGTATGCATGTTTGAAGAAAGAAAAGTATAACTAATATTTTTAATCCTCTGTGGGCTCAGCTGGTAGAGCAAGTCACTTGTAACGCCCAGGGTAGTGGGTTGATCTCGGGACCACCTATACACAAAAATACATGTATGTAGCATGACTGTAAGTCGCATGAATAAAAGCTGCCTGCTAAATGGCTTATTATATTATATTATATTACTATTAGCAGCTTGTTTCCATGAGGTGTGTAGCCTGATGCATCATGATGAACGGACATCAAAACGCCAGGCAAAATGACGTTTAATGATGAGATGATATTGACATTTCCAACATTTTAATAGCAGAGGAAAATACAGCATTGTGCAACGCTTACTGTAAAACCTTCTAGTCACTGCAGGTGGTTTGAGCACTGTGCTCAACAATGCTCAAGCAAAATGGGTTAATCAAATGACTGATACAGTTGCCTGAAGCCTATATACACTTAGGTTGGAGTCATTAAAACTAGTTTTTCAACCACTGCACACATTTCTTGTTAACAAACTATAGTTTCCTATGTCAGTTAGGACATCTATTCTGCATGACACAAGTAATCTTCCAACAATTGTTTACAGACAGATAATTTCATATATAATTCACTTCTGTATCACAAGTTTACATACACTAAGTTGACTGTGCCTTTAAACAGCTTGAAAATTCCCAGAAAATGATGTCATTGCTTTAGAAGGTTCTGATAGGCTAATTGACATCATTTGGAGTCTACTAGGTGTACCTGTGGGATGCATTTCAATGCCTACCTTTAAACTCAGTGCCTCTTTGCTTGACATCATGGGAAAATGAAAAGAAATCAGCCAAGACCTCAGAAAAATTGTAGACTCCACAAGTCTGGTTCATCCTTGGGAGTAATTTCCAAATGCCTGAAGGTACCACTGCTCATCTGTACAAACAATAGTACGGTAAGCATAAACACAATGGGACCACACAGCCATCATACCACTCAGGAAGGAGATGCGTCTCTGTCTCCTAGAGATGAACGTATCTTTTGGTGCGAAAAGTGCAATAATCCCAGAACAACAGCAAAGGACCTTGTGAAGATGCTGGAGGAAACCGGCAATAAAAGTATCTATAGCCATAGTAAAACGAGTCTATATCACATGACTCTGAAAGGTAGCCAGCAAGGAAGAAGCCACTTCTCCAAAACACATAAAAAGCTAGACTACAGGTTTGCAACTGCACATGGGGATAAAGATAGTATTTTGGAGAAATGTCAAAAATAGAACTGTTGGGCTAAATGACCATGTTATATTTGGAGGAAAGGTGTGTGGGTGAACACATCCCAACCGTGAAGAACGGTGGAGCATCATGCTGTGGGGAAGCTTTGGCTGCAGGAGGACTGGTACCCCTACAAAATAGATGGTATCAAGAAGAAGGAAAATTATGTGGATATATTATGCAACATCTCAAGACATCAGTCAGGAAGTTAAAGCTGGTCGCAATGGGTTTCCAAATTAAATGAACAATGACCCCAAGCATACTTCCAAAGTTGTAGCAAAATGGCTTAAGGACAACAAAGTTAAGGTATTGGAGTGGCTTAATAACAAAGCCCTGACCTCAATCCTATAGAAAATGTGTGTGGGCAGAACTGGGAAAACGTGGTGTTGAGCAAGGAGGCCTAAGCAAAACCTGACTCAAGTTATACATCGTTTAGTGGAATGGGACACAAAATTCACCTAACTTATTGTGGGAAGCTTGTGGAAGGCTACCTAAAACATTTGACTCAAGTTAAACAATTTGAAGGCAATACTTACCAAATACTACTGAGTGTATGTAAACTTCTGACCCACTGGGAATGTGATGGAAGAAATAAAAGCTGAAATAAATAATTCTCTTTCTATATTATTCTGACATTTCACATTCTTAAAATAAAGTGGGTGATCCCAACTGACCTAAGACAGGGAATTTTTACTAGGATTAAATGTAGAATTGTGAAAACAGAGTTTACATGTATTGGCTAAGGTGTATGTAAAACTTCCGATTTCAACTGTACATAAACCAATGTTAAATATCAAAAGGTATTAATTCTGCATTAGACAGGTTTAAAAACACCATAATAGTGTTAGAAGCTATAGAGAGGAAATGGCAGAGAAGGTACTAAGGTTCTGCACTAAACAGATCTACAAACACCATAATAGTGTTACAGTTGGCACTGTTGTTCTTGTTGTCGTTTCCTCTTTTTCCTGGTGGGTTGGTGTCTGTCTTTCCCTGCTGTGCAGCCCAGTCAGAGGATCTAGGTCAGGGGTGTGGCCATTCTCTCTACAAGATCAGTTACATCCAGCTGCGGCTCATTGTCACCAATCACCAAGCAGTTATCTACCCGTGGTGGACACCTCTCCAGCGCCCAGTCTGCTCCTACACTACCTGTGGTAACTTGGCCCCGTACAGAAATCCCAGCTTTAGCTGTACTCTCTCAGTATTAGAGTTGTTTCTGCCACGTTTGTAACCTGTCTCCTCCTTCGATTAGATCTGGCCTGTTCTGCTGCCTGCCTGCCTGCGCCCACGCCGCAACCTGCTCTGTTGTCTGATATCACATCCAGCCCTCAGGACTACTGGCTCTCCACCCTACTCAGCTCCTAACCCGGCCTGGGAAGCTACTCCACCCCCTGTACTGCTTCTCTCTACCATTACACGCTGAATAAATTACATCATAATTCACCTTGTCCGCGTGTCGTTCTGCACCTGAGTCCCCACCCAAGCCTAACAGAAACGAACTGGCATACATGGACTCAGCAGAGACGCACCACATGAAACAACGGGTGATGGCGCACAACGCGCCTCCATTCACAGGGAATGTTATTGGGACAACACGCCCAACTCATCGGGACTCTATTGGATAACAACCAGCAGTTGTTGGATCAAGTATCTATCTCTCCTCTCAGGTAGCCAACCTGGTAACACTCATCATTCCTCCCTCTGTTTCCTCCGCCGTTCCTCCTACAGTGGCTCCAGGCTCGGCTTCGCCTCCTGCTCCTTCGAACCCCACAACCTCACCCGAACCTTTCACCGGGACCGAACAAATGCTGCGGGTTTCTGCCAGCAGTGCCGCTGGGTGTTCAACAGAAGTCCGGTTCTTTCCACGGAATCTCAAAGGTACATTACGCAATGGGGTTACTGAGGGCAAAGCTTGATTTGGGCAGAAGCGGCTTGTTTACTCAGCAGATTGCCAGCCTGTCGCTTGGACGCATTCTCAATTGAAAGTTGTGTTTGATCACCCGACCATGCCGACCGCCACAAAGAGACTATTAAAGCTACGGTCATAGGACGGGTAGCGTGGGCGGAATACGCCATTGACTTTTGGACCTTGGCAGCCAATCTCCAAGTGGAACACGAAGCTCTTCAGGGAGCGTTTGTTAACGGTTAAGTGATCCGATTAAGAATGAAATCCAGCTGTTCGTGATGAGCCTGCTAACCTTCATGCTCTCGCTTCCCTTGCTACACGAATAGACAACAGGCTAGGGAGAGGAGACAGGAGAGGGGCGGTGGGTCCACACCACAGGCGGGGGGCCTCGCCCGCAGCCCGAGCTACACCTGGGTCGGACACCGCCCACACACCTCAGCGGATCCTCTCCAACGGAATCCAGACGAGCCCATGCAGCTGGGCCGCGCTCGTCTGTCCCCTGGCCGAAAAGGAACGGCGCATGTGTGGCTGGTGAGGCGTGTACTGTGGGGACCGCACCATTTCTGGGTTAACTGTCCGGGCTCCGCCCCCCTTAAAGACAAAGCTTGCAGGTAAACGGGGGCGGATTTGCAAGTGTTACACTGACTCGCCCACAGCATCCCGCCTAGTTATCCCAGCTACAGTCCAGTTCAGGAATCTGTCTCTTCCTTTAGCTGCTCTCATTGACTCTGGTGCTGAGGATAGTTTCTGGACATTGACCTTGTTACTCAGGCTGAGATCCCTGTTGTTCTGCCTAGGCTTACAGTAACTGCCATTGACGGTCAACTGCCTTCCAAGCAACATCAACCACCAAACTGTCCCTGCTCTCTCATACTGTCAGGCAATCACAAAGAAACCATCCAGTTTAAAGTAGTCTCCTCCTCTGCCTCCCCTCTTATCCCTGGGTTTCCCTGGCTTAGCCTTCACAACCCCCAATTGACTGGCAAAACCACAAGATACACAGTTGGAGCACTCACTGCCATTATGCTTGCCTTGGGTCGGCTATTCCGCCTCTGTAGGTTCCCCTGCATCCCCTGTCAAAACCCCCAGACCTCTCTCTTCAGTCCCTGACGAGTACCTGGACCTGGCCGAGGTATTCAGCAAGTCCAAAGCACTTTCACTACCACCTCATAGGCCATACGACATAAAACATTGAGTTACTGCCTGGAGCCCTTTGCCATCCAGTCGGCTTTTCAATCTGTCCCGTACTGAGAGAGTAATTATGGAAAACTCTTACATAGGCGAATTTCTAGCCTCTGGCCTCATCTGTCTCCTCATCTTCCGCTGTTGGGGGGGGGTTGTGTTTGTTGAGAAGAAGGACAAAACATTACGCCCTGCATTGACTACAGAGGACTTAATAACATCACAGTCAGTAGGAAATAGTACTCCTGCCTCTCTCATCAACTTCAGCGTTTGAACCCCTTCATGGAGCTACCGTGTTTACCAAACTCGACCTGCGTAACGCTTTTACCACCTCGTTAGGATCAAGCAGGGAGACGAATGGAAAACTGCTGCTCAATAACCCTCTCGGAATTTTGAATACTAGTATGCCATTCGGTTCACTAACGCCCCAGCAGTGTTTAGGCCATGGTTAACGATGTGTTGAGGATTTTTCTACACCGCGTGTGTGTATTTGATGAATTATCATATTTCTAAGTACAGGATGAACACGTTCCTAATGTCCGCCGGTTTCCAACGCTCATGGAAAAATAAACTATATGTGAAGGCAGAAAAGTGTGAGTTCCACTGGAGTGGTGGGTTTTATTATCAAAAGCAAGTGTCACCAGACCCTGACAAGATCAGAGCAGTTGCGGAGTGGCCTCCACACCCACGCCGAAGCAGCTAAACCTTTAAGTGCCAACTTCACGACTATCAGGGTTTCAGCCAAGTGGTTGCCCTCTGACCAAGCTCACCTTCCCTAAGGTGCCATTCCGTGGACACCGGAGGCCGAGCCACGTGTGAGTACACTGAAGGAACTATTCACCACCTCACCAGTTCATATTATCCAGATGGGGGTTGCAGTTTATTGTGGGAAGTGGACGCCTCTGATTCAGGGGGTGGGGGGCTGTCCTGTCACAACGTCTCTCCACGACAGAAGATCCATCCTGTGGCCTTTTTTCTCGAGTGGGAAGGCTGACCTCTGCGGAGAAGAACTACGACGGGTAACCGGGAGCTGCTTGCTGTTGTTGGCATTGGAGAGTGGAGGCACTGGCTGGACGGGAGCAGAGCAACCTCTTCATAGTCTGGACAGACCACAAGAACCTGGCTTACATCCAGTATCAAGAGGCTAAACTGCCTCAGGCCAGATGGGGCCGGTTTTTCAGCAGGTTTAAGTTTACTTTAACATACCGTCGGGCACACGCAATGTAAGTGATGCCTCTCCCGCCAGTCTACAGACAATGAAGACTCCAGCAATCCTGGAACCTATTCTGCCCACTTCCTGTTTGGTGGCGGCTGTTCACTGGGAAATCGAAAACTCAGTCCGATCGGCTCAAGAGTCGGAACTTGGACCGCCGATGGTCCTCCGACCCTCTCTATGTTCCCGCAGCCGTGCGGCCGCAAGTGCTCAACTGATCCACACCTCGAGCTTCTCCTGCCACCCTGGTATGAACCAGACACTGTCGCTACTGAAGAGGCACTTTTGGTGGCCATCTGCTGAGGCTGACGGACACGTGGGCGGTCTGTTCATCTGTAGCCCAAAATAAGGCCTCCAATCGGTCTTCGGGCCTGCTGGGGCGCCTCCCAGTCCCGAGTCGCCCTTGGTCTCACGTGGCCTTGGACTTCGGCTACTGATTCTATGTCGGAAGGTAATGACACCATACTCACCATCGTGGAAGGTTCTCTAAATCTGCCATTTTTGTTGCATTACCAAAATTACGTCTGCCAGTGAGACGGCCGACCTCAGGTCCTACATGTATTCCGCCCCCATGGAATACCTGGGGACATAGTGTCATAGAGGTCACAGTTATTTCTCGGGTATGGAAGGAGTTTTGTTCTGCTCTGGGGCTCTGTAGTTTTATCAGGTTCATCCCCAGTCCAATGGCCAGGACTGAGAGGACCAATCAGGACCTGGAGGCTGCTCTAATGCTGTGTGACATCCCAGAACCCGGCCCATACTCCCACAACACCTCCCGTGGGTCGAATATGCCCACAATTTCCTCACCCCATCTGCCACTGGTCTCTCACCATTTGAGGCGGAAGATACCAACCGCATTGTTCCCGTCTCTAGAAAAAGGAGTTAGTCCATCAGTTCAGGATAACCTCGGCCGCCAAGCCGCAAGGGGTGGACACCCGTGAGGCCCTTCTACGAAGCAGAGCGCAACAAGAGAGGACAGACACTGGATAGTCGCTTCCCAGTTCCAGCCTGGTCAGCGAGTCTGGCTCTCTCCAGCAACATCCCTCCACGCACGGACTCCCCGTATGTGCCCGGTATTTGGGTCAGTCCTTTCGTGATCGACTCCATCATCAAACCTTCGGCTGTTCAAGAAGCTTCCCAGGCCATGAGAGTCCATCCTGCATTTCACGTGTCCCAGCTTAAATCCGGTCTCCTCCAGCCCTTTGTGTCGCCGTGGATCCCTCCGCCACCGCAGACATTGGGGATTTACATCCAGCCTACACGGTGCGGAGACTGCTGGACGTCGGGAGGCGTGGTAGAGTTTAGTACCTGGGTGGACTGGGAGGGATATGGTCCCGAGGAGAGGTCTGGAATCTCTGGCGGTTTATATGGACCCGCAGCTGGTGAAGGCTGACTTCCATAGGGACCACCCTGACAAGCCGGGGGTCGCCGGGTGGCGGCCTGCTGAGTGGGGTACTGTTACAGTTCGGCACTGTTGTTCTTGTTCCCTCTTGTTTTTGTTTTCCTTTTTCCCTGTGTGTGTGTTGTTGGTGTCTGTCTCCCCTGCTGTGCAGCCCAGTCAGAGGATCTAGGTCAGGGGCGTGGGCCATTCTCTCACAAGATCAGTTACATCCAGCTGCGGCTCATTGTCACCAATCAACAAGCAGTTATCTACCCGGTGGACACTCTCCAGCGCCAGTCTGCTCCATGCACTACCTGTGGTAACTTGGCCCCGTACAGAAATCTCAGTTTAGTTGTACCTTCAGATATTAGAGTTGTTTTGCCACGCTTGTAACTCCGTCTCTCCTTCGATTAGAATCTCGCTCTGTTCCTGCTGCCGGCCTGCCTGCCATTCCCACGCTGCAACCCTGCTCTGTTGTCTGATATCCCTGGCCATCCAGCCCTCAGGACTACTGGCTCTCCACCCTACTCAGCTCCTACCCCGGCCTGAAGCTACTCCACCCTGTACTGCTTCTCTCTACCATTACACGCTGAATAAACTATATCATAATTCACCCTCGTTTGTCACAACTGCTCTGCACCTGAGTTCCCCAAAATTGCCTAACAAATAGTGTTTTCGACCTTTTCCGGTAGTGCTCTCGGAGTCCTGGTAAGATGTTGCACAATACCCGATTAAGGGTGTTACAACACACCATGTCATAAGTTTCAAAACATCTCAGGATGATGTTTCAATACTCCAGCAAAGTTAAGGTTTCATCTCTCCTTCCACGTTGGTGGCAGCTCAGTTGCCACTAGTTTTGGTGTTACAAAGCACTTCATTTTAACAGTGTAGTAAAATAACAAAGGCATACTTGAAAAAGGGATGTCGACTGTCAGGCAGCTCATTTCTTATAAACATGTATAAAAAAAGTGACACATGACATGCAACTTCTCCTAGCTGGCTCCCGAATTGATTTCTGTATGCCAGCTAGCGCTAAAACACTGGCATTGCTCTCCTGACAGTTCTTTCCTCCTGTGAAGGATGCATTCTCAAACTTTTTGTACAATTTCAGCCAGTAGTTTTGAAAGTGGTGCTCACGAGCCAAAACGTGTCCCCTTTATTTGTGTGTACTACGTCATCCATTTGGTGTGATATGTTCCGAATTTTACACATTGATAGATACTCGTCAGAATTATGCAATTCGTGGTGATATTTTACAAATCCAATTCTCGCAATCTGTTATGGATTGTTATTCTTAAGATCCCGGAGTGCATCTTTAAGAGAAAACTAAGCTCCACTCTGTGGGAGAGGGGCTGATTTGTTTTTCCCCAATAAACTCAGTTTCACAGTTTGCGACGTTCCTTTAACCACTTGTCACCCCTAGAGTGCCTGGGTGACTCAAAACTGGCATATGTCACCACAGTTTCAGAACTCCAAAACGCCCCTGGTTGGAAGTTTACAGTCTAATTACAAAATGGCCCTATTGAGTGCATAGTCGGGGCCGGTGTCTGCAAATGTTCTTCTGACGCAGAGAAAGAGAAAGAGCGAGCTCTTATGGAGTGCCAAGTTCATCGCTTACAGGCCATGTCTGCCACTGTCAACGTTCTCAGTCAGGCTCAGAACGGGGTGAGAGAGAGAGAGAGGGGTGATGAGGTGAGAAGTTTGAGTTTACGTGGGTGGATGGGGTGGGGAGGGAAGGACAGATGAAGAAGGTGAGAGAGAGGGGGGTGAGATGGATGGGATGTTGTGGATACTGTGGATAGGTTGAGAGGATGAGAGAACCAGGGGAGGGGGTGGTCTGGTATCTAATGGCTTGTGTGTATCTATAATTTACAGCCGCTTGTCAATTTAAGCCCTCTGATATTTCCCATCCTTCCCTTGGCTAGGAGACAGATGTTCAGCAGAGCCAGTGATTCATGACTGATCCAGTCCCTGTCTCTGTCTCTGTCTCTGTCTCTGTCTCTGTCTCTGTCTCTGTCTCGTCCCTGTAAAATATTGATATGGGACTATGTTCCCACTCATTACACACTATAATGCATGACATAAAGTGCATCATTTTAATTTGGTGTGGATTTAGGAATAGAGCCTAAGGACTCATAAATCTTTATACAAAGTGTCGTATCCAGTTTGGACAAATGTTATTACCTTGCTGGTAAAATGTTATAGAGAGAGAGAGAGGTCATAGGGAGAGAGTGAGGCAAAAGGGACAGAATGGTTATTAAATGTTCCGTTTACAACCACAAAAAAATAAGTAAATATTCACATGATCCCTTAATGAATACATATCAACTATTCACTATTTATGTTTTTGATGTTGGATTCTACAAACTGATTGTAATGTCAATATTACTACTATGGACGAAATACTAAATAGACCTCTGTCTTCTCTGGCATTGGTGGTGGAGGTGGATGGTAGTCCTATCTACAGCACAGTGGGGTTTTGGGATGAACCATGCACATCTTTCATCAGCCTAAATCCAACTGACATCTCACTAGAAAATCAAAGGACTGACATTTATTGAACAGGCTTCAGTGAAGTGCATCATATAGGATGTCAAACAAACCCACATTCCAGGGCTATATAGCTATATAGGTCTAGATTTACCTAGACTAGCTTGCTTGAGTTGCTCATATCTGGTATACTCCTGGTGCTGCAGCTGGTCTGTTTTGAGATTAATATACTTAATTTCTTTTCACCCACAAAAAATTACAGAGTTTTACTTTAAAATTATGTGACAAAATGTACCCCTCTGCAAATGTCCAATTACTAGTAATATCAGACTTTGTCATAATTGTAGCTGTGAGGTTTGAATAATTCCACACAGCTTTATGCCTCACAGTGTGTAATTTTATTGCTATTATATGTTAGCCATTATGATAATTCACATGACACTGATGATATTAAGCTTTGTGGTGATAATAATGCTGGTTAACAGATGTATGTGAGAGAGGATGATGATAGTTAAAACTGACCTGGGGCCAGATCGACTATGGGGCCGAAAGGAGGGCAGAGGCACGGGGGATGAACAGGTGCCTGACCAGTGGATAGTTACAGCTGATCTGGGGCCCATGGGTGAGTGACTATAGGAGCTTGAAGCAGAGGATGATGGTGTACCTGAAGAAAAGCCAGATGGCCAGATGGCCAGATGGTCAGTTGGATCTGACCTCAGGCCAGTGTCTAAATGTGAGGAACACAGTGGGAGGGACACAGGGCGTGCAGGCAGATGAGCAGCAGTAGCTGTAGGCCAAGAGGTCAGTGGCTGAGTGACTAGGGCAGAGGTAGATAACATAATCATAGGTGGTCAGAGTCAGTGGCTAGGTGTTTAGGGCAGAGGTAGATAACATAATGCTAGAGTGAGTCAGAGTCTGGTGGCTAGGTGACTAGAGCTTGGGAAGTAAATAATATAATGCAATAGGTAAGGTCAGAGGTCAGTAGCTAGGCTAGGAGCAGAGGTAGATAATATAATGCAATGAAGGTAAGGTCAGAGGTCAGTGGCTAGGTGACTAGGGCAGAGGTAGATAACATAATGCACTAGGTAAGGTCAGAGGTCAGTGGCTAGGTGACTAGGAGCAGAGGTAGATAATATAATGCAATAGGTAAGGTCAGAGAGGTCGGTGGCTAGGTGACTAGGGCAGGGTGAGGTAATATCATGCATTAGGTAAGGTCAGAGGTCAGGGGATTGGTGACTAGGGCAGAGTGGAATGTGTCATGCATTAGGTAAGGTCAGAAGATCAGTGGATTGGTGACTAGGGCAGAGGTAGAATAATATCATGCATAGGTAGGTCAGAGTCAGTGGATTGGTGACTAGGGCAGGGTAGATAATATTATCATGCACTCGTGGAGTCAGAGGTCAGTGGATTAGTGACTAGGGCAGAGTAGATAATATAAAGTATGGAGTCTGTAGTTAGTTGTGGGTGATACAGTAGAGCAGCCTGGTGCAGGGCTGAAGACAACAAAACACCATAGCTCAATTAAATCTCTATTTATCC
Organism: Coregonus clupeaformis; assembly: GCF_020615455.1. NCBI lineage: Eukaryota > Metazoa > Chordata > Actinopteri > Salmoniformes > Salmonidae > Coregonus > Coregonus clupeaformis. Next base: position 20,491 of record NW_025536390.1, read on the forward strand.
CCACAGTTCTCTGACAATATGAAGAAGTAAAGGGATGAGAGGTGAAGAGGGGGCACGTGGTGGTTCCCAAAAGCTGGAGCCAGAGGGGGATCAGTGCACCCTGGTGTGTCAGGATTACCACCGCTGGGCATGGAGGGAAAAGGAGGGACTGGGAGAGTCGAAACATCCCATCAGTTCCAAACCGGATGACCTGGAGCAACGACAAAAGCCGTGGTCTAAGCAAAATGGTTCCCCACAACCTCTCAAAAGTCTCTTTATTTAAAGTTTTCCTGAGGGCCAAGCATCTTGGCTTGTGTCTTATTGACCACTCAAGCCACCCAACTTTACTATACTGTCAAGAAGTTATATGCAAATGTTAGTTTAGCCAAGGCTGGGAGTTACAAAATGTTTAACCTATTTTTTTGCAAAAACTAATATTCCTCTTGTGTAACAAACTAGTGACGGACTGTTACATAATTCGTAAGCTGTATCCTGAAGTATAATTTAAAAGGTCTTGATATTCATCATTCATGTTGTTCATCCACATCTCTAATGAATCACGCATGTATAAGTAATGACTCGCTTATGCAACAAGGTCAAATATAACACCCCTCCCATGTAGATGCTCCCACATAGAATGCACTCGCTTTTGAAAAAGTGTAAGTTTAAAGCCCAGTGCAAAGGTATGTTTTTCCCTGTGTTTTGTATCATCTCTTATACAACAGCTGGGATGAAACTAACACTGACAAAGTTCAAATAAATTGGATCAGTGTTATTTCTGATGGAGTTGCTGGTTGAGAAACATCATCTACACCCAGGACCTTTTATAATCCAGTTTTGATAGGCGGGAGTTTGTTGCTCTCGTGACATCACCACAGTCAGCAAATTAGTTAATAGACCAATAATAAAAGAGAGTTTCCAAACCCTCTCTGCCAATAATAGCTAGTTTTAAGTTTTCCCCTTCCCACTCAGACCACTCTCCCCTGACAGTCCTAGCCAAGATTTTTGCTTGATAAAGAAGTTTTATAGAAATAGCTATTTTCGACCTTATTGGTAAAACCATTACAGTAAGGTACTGGAATGATTTGATATTGATATGAAGATGGCTGCATTGGTCCTTTAAGGGTGATTGCATTATGTACAGCAATAAACACACACACACACACAAGCACACACACACACACACATTATGAAATCTGGAAAAGGAATTTGATCATCTGTATTCAGTTAATAAACTAAAGCCCAGACTATCAGAAAATGGTAAAAACAGTATAAAAAGGAGATGAACAGCTACTTCATGTGTTTCTCGCCCCCTGTAAGGGGCGTGAACTTCCCACTAAAGATGGGGACATTTCCCCACACAAAATGAGGGCTCATGAGATCCCCCCACGAGAAGTTGTGACCCCCACATCTCAAATCAAAGTTCCGTCCCTTGTCCTCCCTGGCTTCCTAATCAGTCTTCCAAATGCTATCTATAAGCATGGTCGGAAAAAAATGTATTTTATCAAACAAAGTTCCTTACTTTAATGAGTCATAAAGACATGCGATATCGAAAGTGGCAAGAACTTCAATCCAGAAATGTCTCTGTAAATTAATTATTCATCGTTTGTAACTAGTAAAGAAGAAGAACACAAAGGTGATTCAGCTTTGTCTAGATAAATATTATGATGGATCCATTTTTATTGTTGCATCTGTATCCCTTTCTATCGCTTTTTATGAGATTGCTTTTGGATTTGTTACAGGAAGATGAACTGCGAAATTATTGACGGGTTGAGGCGTTTGATTTTTTGCAGTTTAATTTGTTTGGTCATCGTTTGGCAACTTTCAAATACATTATTCAGGAGCAATTAATAAAAAAACGAAATGTGGAAATAAATCTGATGTTCCAAGTAACTTCTTCATGCAAGCCAATGGTTTAGGGCTGCATTGATCAAAAAGAGTTTACAACAGGAGATGTTGTTTGACAGCGGTGTGAAGTAAACTCTGTAAAGCATATCTACTTGGCTCTCTTTGCAGTAGTTTGTTAGTAAATGGGGATAAAGAAGTCAGGTTAGTCTTGCAGTATATTGTTGTTTAGTCAACAATTGGTGTGTGTTGGTATGTTCATTGCTTTTCCGTGGGTGACAACTGATCACCAAGCAGCGACCAGTCCAATAACGTATTTGAAAGTCCAGAGTGTGGCCGGGTTGTTATTTAGCTACAGGTATGAAAGATATATAATTATAATATCCTAGAATGCAAACAGCATGGTTCTTGCCAAGTGCTCACTAATCAAAAGCCAAACATGAACATGTTGTTGTAATAAAATAAATGGCTGCTGGCTGTTTTAACCCATACTGTGCCTGTTTGTAGGGGAATTCATACAGTCCAACCCTTGCCCTACCCGCTTGAATCATGGGGGTGTTTCCTCTACTCTATATGCATTCCGTGCAGGTTGATTTTAGACATGCTTTCATCTTCAAGTGGTACAGATAGTTGGTTGTTTATATTCCTCTCCGCAAACATCAAACACATACCTGCCTGCTGCATCAAGTCGGATTATGTTATTTCAATCCATCGAACAAAGTGGTGTGTGTGTGTGTGTGTGCAGCACACCACTCAACCAGTCACTATGAACATACATATTGCTAGACTTTTGTTAATACATTTATAACAAGGATCAAAAAGGGATTTCGCCAAACGAATGGCTGGTTTGCCTGTTTGCTCTGCCTGGATCATTCATCCCAATCAAAGGTAAAAAAAAAAGAAATACATTTGCTAAATTCTATATTCAACTATATCCAAGTCTACAAAACCTCTGTTAGCATTCTTCAGGGGTATATAAATACCTAAAGTGGGTTTCTTTCAACAGTTTATTTAATTACGACATAGCATCATTTAGCAAAGGTTAAACGTTTAGCCAGAGCTAAAGAGGAGAGTCAACAGTTTACTTATAGGATACAGAAGAAGCCACTGACAGGCAACCCGATTTGGCCTGACATTTAGGTCCAAACCAACACACCAGTGAAAGCATATAATCATATCGACTGGGCGGAACCAATCGGATGAGGTAATTGATGCAAGGAAGAAAAACTCAACCAACACATTGGTCAATGGCCAGACACAGCTCAATGGTTCCAGGGAACTAGAGGAAAAGTCATGGTACTTCAACAAGATACCTACATGAACAATAATCGGAAAAAAAAATATCAATACCTCAGTACTTCAACAAGATACCCGATACAGTCAATACCTCAGTACTTCAAACAAGATACCTCGTGTACAGTCAATACCTCAGTACTAGCTAGATCTGATGAGGCAGGCAAGCCAGGGAATTTACGGCAAGGCTGCTTGCATATATAAACCAACACAACGTTGGTATTTCCTGAGGCTACTCTAGTCGAGGAAGTAAAACAAGTAATCAGAATATAGGACCTAGAATAGTGAATGCATTAGTATAACCTAGCGATGGGATAAACTTTTCATTAGATGAAATACATACCGGTAGCTCAGTTTAATGAATGGTTGTCACACCGGTAACCTATAAGCCTAAGTGACCTTGACAGGCTCAAGAAATCAACAACATCTGACAATAAACAAACCTCAAAAAGCACAAAGGCCAAACCAATGCATCCCATCACAACCATCCCTCCATCTCTCCATTTCTCCATCTCCATCTCTCCATCCCGAGAAATGGAGATGCATGACAATCGGGGAAATGCTGAGAGATGGGGTTCAGTGATTATGCTCAGGTATTCATCTGATCATCCCTCAGCTTGGTTCTGATGGATGCCAGGCCAGATGTGTAAAAGCAACGGGGAATGACCTTTGCTCCTGGGGTTCTTGACCTTTCTCATTGAAGCATATCGCTATTGACAGAGACATGCTCTCTGGTAGGAACAGGCTATTTCCAACCCTTCAATCCACGGACTGTGTGAGTTGTGAGTGTGTGAGTGAGGCAGTGTGGTGGGTAGTCAGAAGTGCCCTCAGTGAAATGAGTGAGTTAACGAACATGCTCCTATATTGTTTATAAGAGAATCATTTCTGCTTTGTCACGACACAGTACTCCACAAGATGAAAATATAAATAGAATAATTAGATGATATTGCTTATGGGAGAAATATCAAGAGAAATATCACTGTGTGTGGATGGAAGGTGGTTTTTACATTTAGACCTGTGATACTGTATAGGACTGAATTCATTCATTGAGAATGACACTGTCATGTCCTTTCATAACAGTGAACTCCGCCGCTTTTTACTCCATACTCTCTCTTGCTCATCTCAAAAACAAATCCAATTGTCTGGGGCTTTTCAAGATGAGTGCAGCTTGCTTCTTTCTCAATGGCCCAAGTGTCTGTGGGGTGACTGTGAAATAAGCTGTGAAATAACACAGGATAGGGGTTTGGACTCGGGAAGCTGAGGACTAATAATATAGGATGGAGTCGCCGTGAATGTGGAGTCGACTAAGAGAGAATAAGAGTTTTATTGAACAGCCATTTGGTAGGAGAATATAAAAGGAAGTTGTGTTTGCTAATTGATAAGTCTGAATGACATTATGGGCCCCCCATGGTTACGCAATAGGCCTATCTATATCCCATAGTTCAAATAAAGGCACAGTTTTAAATATGGAATCCATTCAAAACATGTAATTCAATGTCAACACTGCGGTGCCCGTGAACTGAAGGAAATGTAACTACTTTACCTGAAAATCAAATATAGTTTTCATATAAACATGGACTAATTCAAATGAAGAGTAAAAACGTTATGTTGGGCAAACAATGTGAATATGGTGAGAGTCAAATCTAATCATCACCCTAAAGCCATAGCTTAGCCTTACCAAAGTTAAGTCACGGGGTCATGGGAATCTGTCCAATGGTCATTTTCATTCTTGATATACACACATTAATGGCGGGGCTATCGTTTGTGGTTTCCCCAATGGTTGAAGCATTGATAGGAGTGGGCAACTCTAACTCTTACCTTTCCAAGAACAATCTTCAAATCAGGCTCATCCCTCCATCCTTGGGACTCCCAGCAGATGGGAGGGAAGGGACAGGAGGAGGGAAGGCTCTAGGGAACAGGAGCAGTGATTGCATTAGAGTTATAGGTAATTTCATCCCTCTGCTCCAGGCTCAGGAGGGCTAGCAAAATAAATTATGCGTTGAGATTCTTAAAGCACTCAGTAATCACTCTGGAATAGCTTCCACCCTCTGATCACTGAGGAGAGGAGGGAGAGAGGAGATGCCTGAGAATTGATTTGCGCATCTCCATGACGATCCCGTGTGACTTGTTCTTTGGGTTGTGGCTCTCACCAACACATCGGCTAACAAGTTTAAAAACAACAGACCTACATCTTTTCTAATTTAATATTAAAGGATTGTTGAATGTAAAAAGCAATTCGGCAGTTCAATTGTGACCTGTGTTGTGGAGTGGCCTGACTACCACTGACTAGCTCACCAATACAGGTAAAGGAATGGGTTGTTTGAAGAAGCCTAGCTTAGTTCATTCAGTTTTATTCAGTGTGGCTCAGTTGGTAGAGGCTTGGAGCTTGCTTGCAGGGTTGTGGGTTTTCTGTAATAAACACACCCTGATGTGATTGCTTATTCTAGACAAAAACAAACAACATTAAAGGAAAATTCCAATCGAAAACGATATTTTGTTATCTGTTCAGTAGGTCCCTAAGTTGATGCAAAACATCATCATACAGTGACACTTTCCTATTTGAAATATTCTATATCTTGAAAACTCATGCAACACATTTCGGGGATCACCAACAGGGACTAATGAAACAAATACCAAAAATATAGTTTTTAGTGGTATTTTCCTTTAAAGCCACACACTGTTGAGCACAATACAAAATGTAATCCTAATGCTCCTTTAAAAAACTTCAAAGCACTTGTTAATTATAACATTGGCATTACATGTAATTATGTTGAGCGTAATATTAGATTCCTTTTATCCCCAGTAAAGTGTTTTTGCCTGTACTATTGAAGTGGTAATGATACTGACAGGAATAGGTGAGGGATAAATTATCATCCTTCTCCAAAAGGCTTTAAAATCATTGAGCACACCTGACCTGGAAGATGAGCTAACAAGGCAAAGCTGAACGAATTATTCTAACTGGGCTAAATAGAGAGAAGAGAGAGAAAACCAGAAGATAGAGAGAGAGTGAGAGAGAGAGTGAGAGAGAGGGAGAGAGAGAGAGAGAGAGAGAGGAGAGCGCAGAGGAGCGAGAGCGAGAGAGAGAGCGAGAGAGAGAGAGAGAAGCGAGCGAGTATAGAGAGAGATAGAGAGAGAGATGGTGGAGAGAGAGATGAGAGAGAGAGAGAGAGAGAGAGAGAGAGAGAGGAGAGAGAGAGAGAAGGAGTGGGTAGAGTAGAGAGAGAGAGCCAGAGGGAGAGAGAGAGATATTGCAGAGAGAGAGCGAGAGAGAGAGAGAGCGAAACATTTAGAGAGAGAGAGAGAGAAATGAAAGACAGTGAGAGGTATTTTGTCAATTTTTGGGTAGTTTCATAGCTGCAACGCAGTCAATGCATGAATAGCACAAACAGCATCATCACATTTGAGCCATTACATTCACAAACGCATCCAAATGATCCAATCCCATTATCCTTTGACATACATAGGTCACATTGAAGCATTCTCTGGACATAAAACGTGACATTTTAATGTTCACAACATGTCATGCCAATCTCTCTGAATTTACTCAACAGACATGTTTGTGGGAGGATGGGTGTAAATATGTGCCCTTATGTTGTCAGGGAAGGGGTGGCCGAAGTGCTCTGGGTCTCTTGTCAACACTGGAGTGAGGGCAGACCGAAGGGAGTAGCACATCATGTTATACAGGCATTGTGACACAGCCCGTCTTGATTGACAGCTCAGCCCAACACTCCAAGAACTGGCTGGAGGTCAAGACTGGGATGTATGCGTTCAAGTAATGAACAAAATTTATTTTCCTTGTCTCCTTACTCCATGGGATTAATATGGCTTCTACATCTGCATTGCTTGCTGTTTGGGGTTTTAGGCTGGGTTTCTGCATAAGAGCTTTGTGACAGACTGCTGATGTAGAGAGTGACGGATGATGATTTCCATTTTGAGATTGTTGGGACTGAGCCATTATCTATATGCAGTCTTATCATTACACGTTGAGTTTCAAACTGAGCCTTAGGTCTGATGAACCCCTTTCAATTCAGATGGTAAATGACAAGTTAAAGCAAGTTGCATGGATTTAATTAAAGGTTAATTCTTGAACTCTTAATGCCACATGCGATTGGTAATACAAACACACTTGACAGATGCTTAAAGTCGAATATGCTCAAATGAGAAACACATCCAGCGCTCACCACCACAAGCACACACACACACACACACACACACACACACACACACACACACACACACACACACACACTCTCACACACACACACACACACACACACACACTCACACACACACACACTACATTACACAAAAGAAGATCACGCACACACACACACAATTCGCACACACACAAACACACCCATCACTGTCTTTATTTTTGGAAAAGTCGAAATGGCCCAATCAATCAACTAGCCATTCTGGTAACACCAGCTGCATTACAACCAGTTAAATGTAACTAAATTTGAATCGAAAATGTAATCTACGAACTCCAAAAGTAATAATTTATCATTAGGGCTGAAAACAGTAACTATACAGTTTTTTCCGTAACTGCTTAACACAAAATCTTTTCATGCTTTCACACCATTTTTGAAACCTCTCCTCAAAGTGCAAAACTAACACCAAATCTCCAAAACCATAAGTTATTTCACAGCCTTTGACTGTGTGTTCAATTGCATAAAACACTTTTTTCAAAACACTAACACAATTCTCTACCTAAAACACAAAACTCTAACAGGAAGTGACTTACTTTCCTTTTCCAAACACAACCAATCAAAAGTTACCACTTATTCACCAGGTCACGCCACACTCCTCACATGTGCAAATGCACTAATATGAACTGATCACTAACCAATCACTGCTTTACGGTAAGTATAGGCCATAAATAGGTCAAAGGTCTCAGATTACCTGTTTTGAACAATGGATGCCAACAATGGACAGGGCGTAAGAGGAGTAGGAGGGAGAGGCAGGGGACAAACAACGAGGACAAATTTCGAAGACGAAGAGTTGGAAGAGGAGTATAGAGGAGAAAAGAGGAAGAGACGAGGGCAAAGAAGAGAAGGAAGGGAAGGGAGAGCCATCTCTGATGAGATTAGGTATGAAACACTTAAGTTGACGTCTGATCAACTACAGTTTGAACATGAGAGAGGCTGGACTGAGAGTCCAGCCCAACTTGAGTTTCCGATTTGCAATGGCGTCCATAATTCGAAACCTTCAGAAATTGAACAGATATGCAACTATCTAATGACTATTTTATGGCATTACAGTAATGTACTGTAAAAAATACGCATGACTGCATAGTATTGCACAAACATTTTTGTGTGGAACTCTAGCCATCCATTTACTGCACTACATTGAATATGAATGAGGTTGAGTACTAATCATCGCTGTACTACATTTTGTTGTACATTGTTTACAGTTCTAGGCTAGGAACACACATACTGTCGTTTGGAATCTCAGTGCACAGAGTGGAAAGGCAAAGACATCATGGAGGACGGGGGACGCTTGTTTACAGATGTAACAAGAGACTGCAATTACAAATATGGTTTTGGCCAACAATGCAATTAGGATTCAGATAAAGAGGAAGGCACCATCTGTGAATAATGACAATCGATATTTAATGCAACATCAATGTTCTGTAAAGCCTGTTTCAGACGATACAACGCATCCTCCAACTGGCACCAAGTGATCGAAGAAACAACCCCACAAGGTGCCATATTGAGAGAAAGAACTATATGCGAGATGACGTAGAGGTATGTATGAAACACTACTTCCAGTAACTTAGTCATACCATATATACTCATCTGCATATCTTTTGTCTGTTAGCAGAGAGTATTGGAGATGGATGCCCATGTAATTCGCCATGGAATTTATTTGTGTACAGTGGGGGAAAAAAATATTTAGTCAGCCAACAATTGTGCAAGTTCTCCCCACTTAAAAAAGATGAGAGACAGGCCTGGACATCTGTACTGGCTTAAGCAGGGACACGTCTGGCACTGCAGGATTTGAGTCGCTGGCAGCGTAGTGTGTTACTGATGGTAGGCTGTGACTTTGGTCCCAGCTCTCTGCAGGTCATTCACTAGGTCCCCCACACGTGTGGTTCTGGGATTTTTGTTCACGTTCTTGTGATCATTTGACCGCAGGGGTGAGATCTTGCGTGGAGCCCCAGATCAGGAGATTATCCAGTGGTCTTGTATGTCTTCCATTTCCTAATAGTGCTCCACAGTTGATTTCTTCAAACCAAGCTGCTTACCTGTTGCAGATTCAGTCTTCCCAGCCTGGTGCAGGTTTACAAAGATTTTGTTTCTGGTGTCCTTTGACAGCTCTTTGTTCTTAGCCACTTAGTGGAGTTTGGGGTGTGACTGTTTGAGGTTGTGGACAGGTGTCTTTTATACTGATAACAGAGTTGAAACAGGTGCCATTAATACAGGTAACGAGTGGAGGACAGAGGAGCCTCTTAAAGAAGTAGTTTACAGGTCTGTAAAGAGCCAGAAATCTTGCTTGTTTGTAGGTGACCAAATACTTATTTCCACCATAATTTTAAATAAAATCATTTAAAATCCTACAATGTGATTTTCTGGATTTTTTTCCTCATTATCTGTCATAGTTAGCGTGTACCTATGATGAAAATTACAGGCCACTCTCATATTTTTTTAGTGGGAGAACTTGCGGTGGTGGCTATTCGTACTTTTTCCCCACTGTGTAGATGAGGTTGGCTTCAACCTCCTGCAAGAACCAGGTGCAGCGGAAGAAATGTAATAGGACGAGGCAATTACCAATGTCCCTGGACAGCGTGAGGTAATATAACTATGTGTGCCATCACGCAAAGCGGGATCCTCCATCACAATGCCACACTGGAGTCCGTACAACACCGGCCCTTTGCTCACTTTTCTGGATGCAATTTACACAATGATTGTCCCTGATTCAAATCAAGAGCCTGCTCGTTTGTGAATTACATGGGACAATGTTAGTTTTCACCGGGCTGTTCTGGTCCAAAACTGGTTTGCCACCCATCCACAATTTGTAGTTTTGTACCTACCCCATATTCTACATTTTCTAAATCCCATAGGGAATTCTTCTCAGCCTGGCGCTGGAAAGTGTATGATCGCCAACCCTATGCCCGCATGCCACTTCTCCAGGCAATGGAGGGCGCATGTGGGGACATAGGGGGTGCCTCTGTCCAAGTTGGATCACGCCATGCTAGGAGATACTTCCTCGATGTTTGTGAAGAAAAAGCGTATCTTGTGATGTGGGCCAGTATTGTGGCCAGACCGGAGAAGAGATGAAGCGTAACCCAGCACCCCTACAAATTCCTGGACTGCCCCCCGGGACCCCCCACACACAATTGTGTTCCTTATTCTAAAGAATACTTTTTGGGGTTCACATATGTTTATGGTTTTGTTGTATGCTCTCTTATACAACAGTAATGTTTAGCCTAATAAATATTTTCTGTTTCTACATTGCATTGGTGTTTACAGTGTACTTGTTACCCCTCTCAACAGATTACTTTCACTGTAGAACATTGTGTTGGGGAAATGTAGATATAAGCTGTGACGTCACGAGAGGCTACACAGCTTTGCGGGATTGCTCAAGTAGTGTGCAAGGAGACCAGGTTCAACCAAAACAAGGATTTTATTAAAGGTCTTGAGGAAACTAACGAAAGTATAACACAATACTGTTCTCTGGTGGCTCTTAAGGGTTAACAGTTCAGGATGTCTCTTCCACATCCAAATCCATAACTCTCCCTCGCTCAAATAACTTTTCCCCAGTCTTTTATCTTCCCGTTGCAGCTAGTGGCCAACCCAGCAAAACGTCCTTCCATCATCACGTATTTCCACAGGTGCATATATCCAAGGTGAGTATTTACCAAAGGTAAGTATCTCCAAATCCTTATATTCCTCATGGAAGTGGACGTGCAGCACTCTTGTCCTCCAGAGCCAGGTTGGAGACTGTGTCTCTTCCACCCCCACACACTCCCTCAGTGTCTCTTCCCTTCCCAAACCTTCAGCTCATCAGCTCCTCATTTTATTCAGCTGCGTGGGAAGATTGGCCATAGAGGTGGAGTTCCGTCTCATACCCAGCAGATGGAGCCATAGCTGTCACAGGGTTTGCAGCCACCTCACGGGGGATGTAGTCCCTCCAGGACACAGCCTCTCGTGACATCACATTCCCCTCCTCGGGACCCGGCGTCCTCGTCGCGATGAGAGCAGCCGAAGAAGGCATCCTGCCGCGGGAGGGAATCCGCATTGCCAGTAGTGCTTGCCAGACTGCTCTCTCTTCAACTCCTCCAACTCTAGGACCAGGGACTCAGCCTCCTGTTGTCTCTCCTTGAGTTTCTTACTGAAGCAGCATCAGCCTTGGTTTTAGCAGAGTTTTGCTTCTGTTGAGCAGCTTTCAGTTCCTTCTCTCTCTCTGCCTCCGCAGCATTCTTCATCTTGTTCTCCAACACCTTGTACTTCTCCTCTGCCTTCTTCTGGACCTCGCCTTACTGAGGGTCTCCTCACACTCCTCGATGGTCCTGCGCAGCCTCTCAAGCTCCTCCTGTTGCTTAGGGAAGGAGCTCTGTTGGGGTTTAGCCTGGAGGATATCTATCTACTTCTGTGCTTCATGTCTAACTGTTGCTTTAACAAAGCGATACCTCTCAGGCGGTCCCCTTCCAGACCAGACCAGTTCTTTGTCAGATTCTGTAGCTCCGTCTCTGTGTCGGTCTGGGCTGCATCCCTATCAGAGCCGGGCGGAGTATGAGTAACTCGGAGGATTGCACCGGAGCCTTCCCAGGATGAGTCTTGCCTCTCCGTTTCCGGAGTACTCAGGTTATCCTCTCCTGGAACTCTCTTCAGAGTGGGTGAAGGCTGGGCAGTCGTCCCAGTAGGACAGGGACGGAGGGAATCAACCACCGCCATTGATGTGTATGGTTCCCGATGTGCTGGTGTTGTAAGTTCAGTAATTGGGGTATTCTCTGGTGTCCCCATGGACACAGGAAACTGGGAGGACTTTCCAGGGTCAGACACGTTGGGCCCACCAAATCCCCTTACGCACCAGGGTAGCGGCTGCCAGAATTCAGTAAAAAAAAAAGGCCTCCACCTCATGGTGATTCCACAGTTACCGGGCAGGTGAGAGTCGATCTGGGCCGCCATCTACGACTCCCCAGAGCGAGGCAAAAGCGGTGTGTGGGTGCTGAGCTGGAGACTCCGCAGTGGGCATAGGTTCATCGGCTGGTTTCCCACACTGCCAGGAGATATGTCCCATCTCCCCACACCGTAACACTGTCGAGTTTCCCCCCTCCTGGTGTACTCTTCTTGGACCCGCCTGGTTTCTGGCTTCCCCTGGAGCAGGGATAAATCCTGGCGTGGCTGGGTTCGAGACCAGGGTCACTTTGGACGGGTTCTTCCCATTTGTGGTGGGGACCGCACTCCTGGGGTCTTTTCGGGAAGCATTCAGCATCTCCGCTGTGGCCTGGTACTTTTCACAGCTTCCACGGTCAGATCAGCCGTGGTCAGAGCCTGTTGACTGATGAACCGTTTTGCCTCACCAGGCAGGGGCGGCGTGAGTAGCGATCCACCACAACGGCCTCCACCACCCGCTGCTGTATTCCTCTGCGGATCCAGCCATTTCCTTGCGGTCGGACAAGTTCATGCATCTGCGCCCGAGGAGGTTGGTCTGGTTACAAGGAAGGTCCAACTGTGAAAGGCGCTACGACCTCCTCATTTGTGAGTCCATATCTGCTGAGGATCTCAGACTTCCAGGGCATCATAGTCAGTAACCTGGTCAGGGCCCAGGTCGGACAGCATTCAAGCGCTTCCCGGTTAGAAAGAGAGGCTAACAGACCAGCCCACTGTTGCTTAGGCCAGGCTTCACAAGTGGCCGTGGCCTCAAATGCATGCAGGTATGCCTCAATGTCATCAGTAGCTCCCATACTTAGATATAAAGTCACTTGCCTTTATTAGGCGGGTATTTTGGACCACCCTCTGTCTCTGCAACTGCAATTCCCTCTGCCTTCAGAAGAGTTAGCTTTCTTTTGCTCCTCCAAGAGAGCCACGTTTGCTTGCATCTGGGCTTGCTGGCCCAGCAGCAAGGGCTTCAATATGTCTCCATTTCAGTGGCGGGAACTCGGCCAACTTGGAAAACTGGGTGATCAAACCTTCGGTGTCCTCCTATGACATGCACTATTACTTGAGCTTGCCTGTATTCTCCACCATCTGTGACGTCACGAGAGGCTACACAGCTTTCAAGCGGGATTGCTCAAGTAGTGCAAGGAGACCAAGTTCAACCAAAACAAGGATTTTATTAAAGGTCTTGGGAAACTAACGTATAACACAATACTGTTCTCTGGTGGCTCTTAAGGGTTAACAGTTCAGGGATGTCTCTTCCACATCCAAAATCACATAACTCTCCTCGCTCAAATAACTTTCCCCAGTCTTACTGTCTTTCACGTGCAGCTAGTAGCCAGCAGCAAAACGTCCTTTCAAATGTCCCACATGTATTTCCACAGAGTGCATATATCCAAGAGTGAGTATTTCCCAAAGGTAAGTATCTCCAAATCCTTATATTCCTCATGGAAGTGGACGTGCAGCACTCTTGTCCTCCAGAGAGCAGGTTGGAGACTGTGTCTCTTCACCCCCCACACACTCCCTCAGTATGTCTCTTCCCTTCCCAAACCTTCAGCTCATCAGCTCCTCATTTGTTCAGCTGCGTGGGAAGATTAGCCATAGAGGGTGGAGTTGACCATACCAGCAGATGGAGCCATGGCTGTCTGGGTTTGCAGCCACCTCAGGGGGATGTAACGTCCCTTCAGGACACAACCTCTCGTGACATCACAAAGCCTATGAAAGACCAAAGAGCTTTAGATTTAGAACAACAGTGTTTACATGGTATATCCAAAAATGTACTATTATGAAAGAAGTGTTTGCCATTTGAAGCAAATGCATCATTCTGACATGTGTTTATGGCATTTTGAATGCAGTGTTACATTTTGAAGGAGATGTGAGGCATTTTGCATTTTGTGTGTGCAGTTTTGGGAATTGTGTATAGAGTTTTGAAAAAAGGAGACATAGTTTTGAAAACGTGTGTAAGCAGTTCGAAAAAACTGTAATGCTGCATACTCCAAGAACGGTTAAAATCTCACCTTTCTGATAAATTTTTTAAATAAATTGCTGAGATGTAGTCCCTTTTGAGGACACAAGCTCAAGTACACAATACAAATATGATAGAAATAGGAAAATAGGAAATATTTTACATGATGTATTTCCTATTCAACAAAACTGTATGAATAAGGCTTGAAATTACTTATACAGTGGGGAAAAAAAGTATTTAGTCAGCCACCAATTGTGCAAGTTCTCCCACTTAAAAAGATGAGAGAGGCCTGTAATTTTCGTCATAGGTACACGTCAACTATGACAGACAAATTGAGATTTTCAGGTTTCATCTGACCATATGACATTCTCCCAATCCTCTTCTGGATCATCCAAAATGCACTCTAGCAAACTTCAGACAGGCCTGGACATGTACTGGCACTGCAGGATTTGAGTCCCTGGCGGCGTGGTGTGTTACTGATGGTAGGCTTTGTTACTTTGGTCCCCAGCTCTCTGCAGGTCAATCACTAGGTCCCCCCGTGTGGTTCTGGGATTTTTGCTCACCGTTCTTGTGATCATTTTGACCCCACGGGGTGAGATCTTGCGTGGAGCCCCAGATCGAGGGGAGATTATCAGTGGACTTTTATGTCTTCCATTTCCTAATAATTGCTCCCACAGTTGATTTCTTTTAAACCAAGCTGCTTACCTATTGCAGATTCAGTTTTCTCAGCCTGGTGCAGGTCTACAATTTTGTTTCTGGTGTCCTTTGACAGCTCTTTGGTCTTGGCCATAGTGGAGTTTGGAGTGTGACTGTTTGAGGTTGTGGACAGGTGTCTTTTATACTGATAACAAGTTCAAACATGTGCCATTAATACAGGTAACGAGTGGAGGACAGAGGAGCCTCTTAAAGAAGAAGTTAAAAGTCTGTGAGAGCCAGTAATCTTGCTTGTTTGTAGGTGACCAAATACTTATTTTCCACCATAATTTGCAAATAAATTCCTAACAAATCCTACAATGTGATTTTCTGAATTTATTTTTCTCAATTTGTCTGTCATAGTTGACGTGTACCTATGATGAAAATGACAGGCCTCTCTCATCTTTTTAAGTGGGAGAACTTGCACAATTGGTGGCTGACTAAATACTTTTTTTCCCCCACTGTATGCTTTCTAAATATACACTGCTCAAAAAAATTAAGGGAACACTTAAACAACACAATGTAACTCCAAGTCAATCACACTTCTGTGAAATCAAACTGTCCACTTAGGAAGCAACACTGATTGACAATAAATGTCACATGCTGTTGTGCAAATGGAATAGACAACAGGTGGAAATTATAGGCAATTAGCAAGACACGCCCAATAAAGGACTGGTTTTGCAGGTGGTGATCACAGACCACTTCTCAGTTCCTATGCTTCCTGGCTGATGTTTTGGTCACTTTTGAATGCTGTGGTGCTTTCACTCTAGTGGTAGCATGAGACGGAGTCTACAACCCACACAAGTGGCTCGGGTAGTGCAGCTCATCCAGGATGGCACATCAATCGAGCTGTGGCAAGAAGGTTTGCTGTGTCTGTCAGCGTAGTGTCCAGAGCATGGAGGCGCTACCAGGAGACAGGCCAGTACATCAGGAGACGTGGATGAGGCCGTAGGAGGGCAACAACCCAGCAGCAGGACTGCTTCCTCCGCCTTTGTGCAAGGAGGAGCAGGAGGAGCACTGCCAGAGCCCTGCAAAATGACCTCCAGCAGGCCACAAATGTGCATGTGTCTGCTCAAACGGTCAGAAACAGACTCCATGAGGGTGGTATGAGGGCCCGACGTCCACAGGTGGGGGTTGTGCTTACAGCCCAACACCGTGCAGGACGTTTGGCATTTGCCAGAGGACACCAAGATTGGCAAATTCGCCACTGGCGCCCGTGCTCTTCACAGATGAAAGCAGGAGTCTGGAGACGCCGTGGAGAACGTTCTGCTGTCTGCAACATCCTCCAGGCATGACCGGTTTGGCGGTGGGTCAGTCATGGTGTGGGGTGGCATTTCTTTGGGGGGTCGCACAGCCCTCCATGTGCTCGCCAGAGGTAGCCTGACTGCCATTAGGTACCGAGATGAGATCCTCAGACCCCTTGTGAGACCATATGCTGGTGCGGTTGGCCCTGGGTTCCTCCTAATGCAAGACAATGCTAGACCTCATGTGGCTGGAGTGTGTCAGCAGTTCCTGCAAGAGGAAGGCATTGATGCTATGGACTGGCCCGCACGTTCCCCAGACCTGACTCCAATTGAGTACATCTGGGACATCATGTCTCGCTCCATCCACCAACACCACGTTGCACCACAGACTGTCCAGGAGTTGGCGGATGCTTTAGTCCAGGTCTGGGAGGAGATCCCTCAGGAGACCATCCACCACCTCATCAGGAGCATGCCCAGGCGTTGTAGAGAGGTCTACAGGCACGTGGAGGCCACACACACTACTGAGCCTCATTTTGACTTGTTTTAAGGACATTACATCCAAGTTGGATCAGCCTGTAGTGTGGTTTTCCACTTTAATTTTGAGGGTGACTCCAAATCCAGACCTCCATGGGTTGATAAATTTGATTTCCATTGATAATTTTTGTGTGATTTTCTTGTCAGCACAATCAACTATGTAAAGAATAAAGTATTTAATAAGATCATTTCATTCATTCAGATCTAGGATGTGTTATTTTAGTGTTCCCTTTATTTTTTTGAGCAGTGTAGTATAATCAAATTATAAATCGACTAACTATAAGATTTCACCTTCCTTATAAGTGTAAAATACATATTTGTATATTTAGTGTTTGAGAAAATTCGAAAGGTCTCTCTTGATCAAATCATCTGCCCCTATCGCTGTGATCGTCTCAGAGAGCTCTGGCTTGGCTTCCTGAACTCGTTAGGAAAAAATCGCCTTACATTTCCTATTAGTCTTGTCTGTCTATGGAAAACAGAAAGTGGTTTATTTTGTTTAAAATCGATGAATTATTTTAGATTAATTGCTATAAATCGATGCGCTACAGTGCGAAACCACCCACTCCTGCTGCGCTGCAATTTAAGGATTGCAGGCATGTGCTTGTGTCAGTGGCTGTGACATAGGGAAATATCGGTCGGAACCGGTACCAGGACCACGCAGGTCCCCTAAACAGGGGACTTTACATCTAAGAGGTTGTTTAATTAAGAGTGGTAGTATTTACATTTTAGTCATTTAGCAGACGCTCTTATCCAGAGCGACTTACAGGGAGCAATTAGGGTTAAGATGCCTTGCTCAAGGGCACATTTACGTCATTTAGCAGACGCTCTTATCCAGAGCGACTTACAAATTGGTGCATTCACCCTATAGCCAGTGGGATAACCACTTTCCAATTTTTATTTTATTTTAATTTTTTTTTTGGGGGGGTAGAAGGATTACTTTGTCCTATCCCAGGTATTCCTTAAAGAGGTGGGGTTTCAAATGTCTCCGGAAGGTGGTGAGTGACTCCGCTGTCCTGGCGTCGTGAGGGAGCTTGTTCCACCATTGGGGTGCCAGAGCAGCGAACAGTTTTGACTGGGCTGAGCGGGAACTATGCTTCCGCAGAGGAAGGGGAGCCAGCAGGCCAGAGGTGGATGAACGCAATGCCCTCGTTTGGGTGTAGGGACTGATCAGAGCCTGAAGGTACGGAGGTGCCGTTCCCTCACTGCTCCATAGGCAAGCACCATGGTCTTGTAACGGATGCGAGCTTCAACTGGAAGCTAGTGGAGTGAGCGGAGGAGGGGGTGACGTTAGAGAACTTGGGAAGGTTGAACACCAGGACGGGCTGCGGCATTCTGGATGAGTTGTAGGGGTTTAATGGCACGGGCAGGGAGCCCAGCCAACAGCGAATTGCAGTAATCCAGACGGGAGATGACAAGTGCCTGGATTAGGACCTGTGCCGCTTCCTGTGTAAGGCAGGGTCGTACTCTCCGAATGTTGTAGAGCATGAACCTGCAGGATCGGGTCACCGCCTTGATGTTAGCGGAGAACGACAGGGTGTTGTCCAGGGTCACGCCAAGGCTCTTCGCACTCTGGGAGGAGGACACAACGGAGTTGTCAACCGTGATGGCAAGATCATGGAACGGGCAGTCCCCTTCCCCGGGAGGAAGAGCAGCTCCGTCTTGCCACGGTTCAGCTTGAGGTGGTGATCCGTCATCCATACTGATATGTCTGCCAGACATGCAGAGATGCGATTCGCCACCTGGTTATCAGAAGGGGGAAAGGAGAAGATTTGTTGTGTATCGTCAGCGTAGCAATGATAGGAGAGGCCATGTAAGGATATGACAGAGCCAAGTGACTTGGTGTATAGGGAGAAAAGGAGAGGGCCTAGAACTGAGCCCTGGGGGACACCAGTGGTGAGAGCACGTGGTGCGGAGACAGCTTCGCCACGCCACTTGGTAGGAGCGACCGGTCAGGTAGGACGCAATCCAGGAGTGAGCCGCGCCGGGAGATGCTCAGCTCGGAGAGGGTGGAGAGGAGGATCTGATGGTTCACAGTATCAAAGGCAGCAGACAGGTCTAGAAGGACAAGAGCAGAGGAGAGAGAGTTAGCTTTAGCAGTGCGGAGAGCCTCCGTGACACAGAGAAGAGCAGTCTCAGTTGAATGACCAGTCCTGAAACCTGACTGGTTTGGATCAAGAAGGTCATTCTGAGAGAGATAGCAAGAGTTGGCTAAAGACGGCACGCTCAATAGTTTTGGAAAGAAAAGAAAGAAGGGATACTGGTCTGTAGTTGTTGACATCAGTGGGATCGAGTGTTGGTTTTTTTGAGAAGGGGGTGCAACTCTCGCTCTTTTGAAGACGGAAGGGACATAGCCAGCGGTCAAGGATGAGTTGATCAGCGAGGTGAGATAGGGGGAGAAGGTCACCGGAGATGGTCTGGAGAAGAGAGGAGGGGATGGGGTCAAGCGGGCAGGTTGTTGGGCGGCCTGCAGTCACTAGTCGCAAGATTTTATCTGGAGAGAGAGGGGAGAAAGAAGTCAAAGCATAGGGTAGGGCAGTGTGAGCAGGACCAGCAGTGTCATTAGACTTAACAAACGAGGATCGGATGTCGTCAACCTTCTTTTCAAAGTGGTTGACGAAGTCATCCACAGAGAGGGAGGAGGGGGGGGGGGAGGATTCAGCAGTGAGGAGAATGTGGCAAAGAGCTTCCTAGGGTTAGAGGCAGATGCTTGGAATTTAGAGTGGTAGAAAGTGGCCTTAGCAGCAGAAACAGATGAAGAAAATGTAGAGAGGAGGGAGTGAAAAGATGCCAGGTCGGCAGGGAGTTTAGTTTTCTTCCATTTCCGCTCAGCTGCCCGGAGCTCTGTTCTGTGAGCTCGCAATGAGTCGTCAAGCCACGGAGCTGGAGGGGAGGACCGAGCCGGCCGGGAGGATAGGGGACACAGGGAGTCAAAGGATGCAGAAAGGGAGGAGAGGAGGGTTGAGGAGGCAGAATCAGGAGATTGGAGGGAGAAGGATTGAGCAGAGGGAAGAGATGATAGGATGAAAGAGGAGAGAGTAGTGGGAGAGAGAGAGCGAAGGTTGCGGCGGCGCGTTACCATCTGTGTAGGGGCAGAGTGAGTAGTGTTGGAGGAGAGCGAGAGAGAAAAGGATACAAAGTAGTGGTCGGAGACATGGAGGGGAGTTGCAGTGAGATTAGTAGAAGAGCAACATCTAGTAAAGATGAAGTCAAGCGTATTGCCTGCCTTGTGAGTAGGGGGGACGGTGAGATGGTGAGGTCAAAAGAGGAGAGGAGTGGAAAGAAGGAGGCAGAGAGAAATTAGTCAAATGTAGACGTAGGAGGTTGAAATCCCCCAAAACTGTGAAGGGTGAGCCATCCTCAGGAAAGGAACTTATCAAGGCGTCAAGCTCATTGATGAACTCTCCAAGGGAACCTGGAGGGCGATAGATGACAAGGATATTAAGCTTAAATGGGCTAGTGACTGTGACAGCGTGGAATTCAAATGAGGAGATAGACAGATGGGTTAGGGGAAAAATTGAGAATGACCACTTGGGAGAGATGAGGATTCCTGTGCCACCACCCCTCTGACCAGATGCTCTCGGGGTATGCGAGAACACATTGTCAGACGAGGAGAGAGCAGTAGGAGTAGCAGTGTTTTCAGTGGTAATCCATGTTTCAGTCAGCGCCAGGAAGTCGAGGGGACTGGAGGGTAGCATAGGCTGGGATGAAGTCAGCCTTGTTGGCAGCAGAACGACAGTTCCAGAGGCTGCCTGAGACCTGGAACTCCAGGTGTGTGGTGCGTGCAGGGACCACCAGGTTAGAGAGGCAGCAGCCACGCGGTGTGAGGCGTTTGTGTAGCCTGTGCGGAGAGGAGAGAACAGGGATAGGCAGAGGCATAGTTGACAGGCTGTAGCAGATGGCTACAATAATGCAGAGGAGATCGGAATGAAATGAACTAAACATCTAGTGCCCTTACTCCATCTCCACTCTCACACAACACTAAACATCCAGAAGCTCTCTTCCCTTCCAAGATCACAGGCCTGGAAAATGTATAATAGATCAATATCAAATAGACGGGGAATATTATTCCCAGAGTCTCAGCGGGTGGTTGGGAAGCCAGCCAAGCCATCAACAATAAGCCGTTTCGGGGACAGGTCGGAGTTGGTGAGCTGCTCTTTCTGGCTTCTCAGGCAAGCTCTTTAACAGTGTGACACATTTCTGTGTCATCCCCCCCGAACAGCTTGCACAATTCAGTGCAGTGCGATTTGATGCAGTGAGGGAGAAAGTAGTGGGGAAGTGGCTGAGCACATGTGAGAGTTAGTGTGAGAGAAACAAGGGCTTTTGTCAGCCAGGAGAAATGGGATTACCAGCCAACAGTGTGGTCCACAGAGAGAGAGAGAGAGAGAGAGAGAGAGAGAGAGAGAGAGAGATGGTGTGTGTGTGTTTGTCTGAGTGAGTGAGATAGAGAAGAATGTGAGCAAGACTCCCTATGCATAAAATATAGGTCAGAGATGGCCTATAAGAGATGGAGAGATTGTTCAGGATGATACAATATCATGGCATGCCAAGTAGTAGTCATATGCTTATTTAGTGTAATTATAGTACTTAGCCTCAAAGCTGTTTACTTTGATATGACAGAAAACTTGAGTGAGTGCCGAAACACAATATTTGAGCAATAAAGTTCCATCACATTAACCCCAATATGTCACCGTTTTTAAGTCACATACTCAGGCTTAATCCCCCCAGAAAACGTGAGTCGGCTACCTGGGGTCGCCACGGTAATTTGAAGCTGTCATGGCAATTTCCAGACGTGGTGATCAGGGGATCACCCCATCCTACGCTAGTTGGCAGCGTAGCTCATGCCAGCACCAGGCTCCAGGCAGGGCTAGCAGTCACCACAGACTGCCAATCAATCTACCACTGGGCCTAGATCGGCAAGGAGGAGAGGGGTAAGAGGGGAGTGGGGGAGAAGAGAAGGACAGTGGGGTAGGGGGGATGGAGAGAGATGGGGGTGAGATGTAGGAGGAGAGGAAGTGAAGGAGAGGGAGAGAGATGGAAATATGGAGTGAGGAATTCCAGCAGGAAAGTGAGAAAGAAAAAAAAGGCCAGTAGGGAGAGAGGGAACGGGGAAGAAAGAGAACACTGAGCGACTGACAGAAAGGGGAGGAGTCACAGTTGAAGGGACAGCACCAGAGAACCAGAGAGCCAGGGGGAGACATTGAAAATGCCTGGAGATTTCACTCAACCCTGGCGCTCCCTAATATGATTCCACATGAGCCGACGTGTGCAGCGATGAGGAACAGAAGTGACCGGACTCCTGAAAAGCAGCAGACTCACGCACCCTCCACTGCAGACTAACACCTCCAGAACACCGCAAACGCGTGTCTCATCCAATACAGTCTCCCTGATAGTGTCGAAGTCGGTGTGTAAGTCAAAGACCTAATAAAGGTCCCACCGTCAGGTTGGAGATGTCGGTTTAGATTGATTGACTCGCTGTCTGGCTCTTCCCCTGTGCTTCTGTATCGCTGGGTGTCACTCCTCCTCTAGTCTACAGCGCATCTCTCTCTCTCTCTCTCTCTCTCTCTCTCTCTCTCTCTCTCTCCCTCCCTCTCTCTCTCTCTCTCTCTCTCTCTCTCTCTCTCTCTCTCTCTCTCTCTCTCTCTCTCTCTCTCTCTCTCTCTCTCTCTGGGGTTTCCTCTGAGTTGAGGGGGTGGCCTATTTTGCTTCAGGTTAAGGAAAAGAGAGCTCACATACTGTACCAAGAGGTAAGCACAATTTCATTATTCAGGTTAATTCAATCTCCACGCAAACCCGAATAAAATCAAACTTTATTTGTCACATGTCGCCGAATACAACAGGTGTATACCTTACTGTGAAATGCTTACTTACAAGCCCTTAACCAACAACGCAGTTCAAGAAAGAGTTAAGAAAATATTTACCAAATAAACTAAAGTTAAAAATAATAAAAAGTAACACAATAAAATAACAATAACGAGGCTATATACAGGGGGTACCGGTGCGGGGGTACAGGTTAGTCAATGTCAGCCGGTTGGGTTGTCAATGTAAATAGTCCAGGTGGCCATTTGATTAATGGTTCAGCTTATGGCTAGGGGATAGAAGCTGTTAAGGAGCCTTTTGATCTAAGACTTGGTGCTCGGTACCGCGCCGTGCGGTACCAGAGAGATCAGTCTATGACTTGGGTGACTGGAGTCTTTGACAATTTTCTGGGCTTTCCTCTGACACCGCCTAGTATAGAGGTCCTGGATGGCAGGAAGCTGGGCCCTAGTGATGTACTGGGCCATACGCACTACCCTCTGTAGCGCCTTACGGTCAGATGCCGAGCAGTTGCCATACCAGGCAGTGATGCAACCGGTCAGGATGCTGTCGATGGTGTAGCTGTAGAACTTTGAGGATCTGGGGACCCATGCCAAATCTTTTCAGTCTCCTGAGGGGGAAAAGATGTTGTCGTGCCTTCTTCACAACTGTCTTGGTGTGTTTCGACCATGATAGTTCGTTGGTGATGTGGTCACCAAGGAACTTGAAACTCTCGACCCGCTCCACTATAGCCCCGTCGATGTTAATGGGGGCTTGTTCGGCCCGTCTTTTCCTGTAGTCCACGATCAGCTCCTTTGTCTTGATCACGTTGAGGGAGAGAATGTTGTCCTGGCAACACACTGCCAGGTCTCTGACCTCCTCCCTAGGCTGTCTCATCGTTGTCGGTGATCAGGCCTACCACTGTTGTGTCATCAGCAAACTTAATGATGGTGTTGGGGTCGTGTTTGGCCATGCAGTCATGGGTGAACAGGGAGTACAGGAGGGGACTAGCACGCACCCTGAGGGGCTCAAGTGTTGAGGATCAGCGTGGCAGACGTGTTGTTGCCTACCCTTACCACCTGGGGGTGGCCCGTCCAGGAAGTCCAGGATCCAGTTGCAGAGGGTGGTGTTTAGTCCCAGGGTCCTTAGCTTAGTGATGAGCTTTGTGGGGACATGGTGTTGAACACTGAGCTGTAGTCAATGAACAGCATTCTTACATAGGTGTTCCTTTTGTCCAGGTGGGAAAGGTCAGTGTGGAGTGCGATTGAGATTGCGTCATCTGTGGATCTGTTGGGGCGGTATGCGGGTGGAGTGGGTCTAGGGTATCCGGGATGATGCTGTTGATGTGAGTCATGACCAGCCTTTCAAAGCACTTCATGGCTACCGATGTGAGTGCTATGGGGCGGTAATCATTTAGGCAGGTTACCTTCGCTTCCTTGGGCACAGGGACTATGGTGGTCTGCTTGAAACATGTAGGTATGACAGACTCGGTCAGGAAGAGGTTGAAAATGTCAGTGAAGACACAGGTCAGTTGGTCGCGCGCATGCTTTGAGTAGACGTCCTGGTAATCCGTCTGGCCCTGCGAATGTTGACCTGTTTAAAGGTCTTGCTCACATCGGCTACCGAGAGCGTTATCAAAAAGTCGTCCGGAACAGCTGGTGCTCTCATGCATGCTTCAGTGTTGCATTTAGCTCGTCTGGTAGGCTTGCGTCACTGGGCAGCTCGCGGCTGGGTTTCACTTTGTAGTCCGTAATGGTTTTCAAGCCCTGCCACATCCGACGAGTGCCAGAGCTGGTTTAGTAGGATTCAATCTTAATCCTGTATTGACGGTTTGCCTGTTTGATGGTTCATCTGAGGGCGTAGCGGGATTTCTTATAAGTATCCAGATTAGTGTCCCACTTGTTGAAAGCGGCAGCTCTAGCCTTAAGCTCGATGTGGATGTTGCCTGTAATCCATGGCTTCTGGTTAGGATATGTACGTACAGTCACTGTGGGGACGACGTCGTCAATGCACTTATTGATGAAGCCGATGACTGAGGTGGTATACTCCTCAATGCCATTGGATGAATCCCAGAACATATTCCAGTCTGTGCTAGCTAAACAGTCCTGTAGCGTAGCATCCGTGTCATCTGACCACTTCCGTATTGAGCGAGTAACTGGTACTTCCTGCTTTAGGTTTTGCTTGTAAGCAGGAATCAGGAGGATAGAATTATCGTCAGATTTGCCAAATGGAGGGCGAGGGAGAGCTTTGTATGCATCTCTGTATGTGGAGTAAAGGTGGTCTAGAGTTTTTTTCCCTCTGGATGCACATGTGACATGCTGATAGAAATGAGGTAAAACGGATTTAAGTTTCCCTGCATTAAAGTCCCCGGCCACTAGGTGCGCCGCTTCTGGGTGAGCATTTTCTTGTTTGATTATGGCCTTATACAGCTCGTTGAGTGCGGTCCTCTCTATATTATCGGTGTCGTCGTTCAGCCACAACTCTGAGAAACATAGATAGTACGCTCATACATGTGAGTGTGAGCGTGGGAGTGAGAGAGAGAGAGTGTGTGAGCGTGTGTGTGCTTATACCCGTGTGCATGCACCCTTTGCCATCCTTTCTCCTAGAGAGCATAGTGTTACATGGGCTTCAAGTTAATCTAACAACCCAATAGGAGCACAGATCGAGCCGGGCACCAGAGAGAAATGAGAATGACCACATCTTGGTTAGCAGAGCTGGGAGACATGATCTTGGTAAGCAGAGCTGGGAGACATGATCTTGGTTAGCAGAGTTTGATGACATGATCTTGGTTAGCAGAGCTGGGAGACAAGATCTTGGTTAGCAGAGCTGGGAGACATGAGGCTCTTATCGTTACCACTGATCTATAGCTCAGCTGCAGGTTGTAGCGTTCCACCACAGCTATTCTTCATGGTGCGTTTAATTTCCCCACAGTGCACAGCAATGCATTTCTCTCTGTCTCATCAGAGCATTACACACAGCATACATGGTCTTTCAACAATCCATATTGGGTAGGTATCAGCTCTAATGCATATAGCAGTAGCAGAAGCCTTTTGAAATAAACTAATATTTTCTTGAGACTTTCTGAGAACTGGTTTTCTTAGAACTTTCCAATCAAATTCTCGCTCGAAAATAAAGTGAACTCACATTTTTGTCAAACTCCAGCAGCCAATTGTGATGGGTGATTTGAAGGAGTCAGGCGCAGGAGGGCAAATCACAGAACAAAAGGTTTAGTCCGAACACAGTAGTACGCAGCAATGCGTCAAACACTTCAGTGCGGAAAACAGGCGCACTGGAAAACAACGAATCACACGGGTGCAAATAACCCGGCGATACAAAATACAAAGAGCTCCACCGAGCTAATCGAACCTCCACAATAAACTATCACACACAAAGACAAGGGGGCAGAGGGAACACTTATACAGGTACTGATGATGGGATATGAACCAGGGGTGTGTAATAAACAAGACAAAACAAATGGAATGATGAGATGAGGAGCGGCAGTGGCTAGAAGACCGGTGACGACGAACGCGAAGCCTGCCCGAACATGGAGAGGAGGCAGCCTTGGAGGAAGTCGTGACACCAATGTAATGTAAGGGGTACAGGACCCAGAGTTGCCATAATCAATCTGGACACACACATTACGAGGCCAGTTAGATGAATCTTCTTTAAAATCCTGTGGCTAAAACCCTTGACCTTTCCCAGCACCAATCAGACCTGACCATCCACGAACAACTGAGCCGTAACGGATCCCAAATGGAGTCAGCTTCTTCTTAACCCCACTGTGAAAGTGGTAATAGAGAGGTCACAGAGCCCGATCTTGGCGCTGATGACAGCTACCAACCAACCGGCTGACATTCACAACAATGATATTCTAGGGAAGACAGTTACTCCACTCAAAATGGTGTGTGTGTGTGTTCGCATTGTGATAAGTATGTGATTTCCATTATTATACATTTTTTAATGCATTGCCATAGTTTTGGCACATGGAACAAACAATGTGCCTATATTCCTTCTATAGCATAACCCATTAAAAATAATTCTAAAGCAGTCCCTTTCTGCCTAGGCGCCAGGTAAGCACTAGACAACTTCCACATAGAGGTCTTATTAACCAACTCTGGGACAACAGAATAAAGCATGTCTCACACACTCAGTCTGAAACCACAGCCCTCTGCTGAGAAAGAACAAAGAGAGAGAGAGAGAGAGAGAGAGAGAGAGAGAGAGAGAGAGAGAGAGTGTGTGTGTGTGTGTGTGTGTGTGTGTGTGTGTGTGTGTGTGTGTGTGTGTGTGTGTGTGTGTGTGTGTGTGCGTGTGTGTGTGCGTGTCACTTTAATATAAGTATGACCTATTAATAACAGGGCCACGGAAATAACAGGGAAAACATTATGTATAATAACAAATCTGGAGACCTGAGTAGAGAATTGAGTTGTAATTCTATTTATTTTTCATAAACCGGGAAAACTTCCCGATTTTGACAGGGAGGCATTCAACAACTGAGCCTTGTGTCATTTATAATAAATGATAGAACCATATTTATAACCTACTTCTCTCCTCTCTCTCTCTCTCTCTCTCTCTCTCTCTCTCTCTCTCTCTCTCTCTCTCTCTCTCTCTCTCTCTCTCTCTCTCTCTCTCTCTCTCTCTCTCTCACTGTCTCTCTCACTCGCTCTCGCTCTTTACAACTTTATTCTTGGGTTACTCAAAGTGCTTGCATAATAAATGGCGGGGTCTTGATCTTTTTAAAAATTCAAATGGAAGATGTAAGATGCATTTCACAACCTCCCAAACCACATGCGATTTGAAGCAAGGCCTGCCAACGGAGACATCGATGCCTTAACATCAAAGCAGTGAGAACAATCAGGTTGTGCCGCTCTGACATTCACTCATTTCCCATGCTCAAGAAAGCAACACGGACAGGATAGAGCTCTTGAAAAGGAAGAACAGGTCTAGTGAGAAAAGGAATTATAATAGATTCTACATGACATACACATTCACATTGAGAGTGTTGTTATTCCCTTGTGACTAAGAATATAATATGTAGATGACATTATAATCAAGCCACATGTATAGAGACATGATTACAGCATGGTTGGAACTCACCAGGGATGCTGGGAAATGGCACCATTATGTAAATTAAATAGAGTTATCTGGCTGAAATGGTTATGTTATGTTTCACAGATCAATAGGTTTGGAATGAGCTAATTTGTCTCTTCTGTTGGTCTCGCAATTGTTCAACCTGATGTTTTCACCATTTATGGAGGTGATTGTAATGGAAGTGCCTTTAAACACACAACAACACATCCACACACAAAACTGTATTTGATGCAATTTCTCGTTTTGCCACATTCAATCAAATCAAGACGTAGAGAGGTGAAGTTGACGTTAGAGATAGCTAAGATGCAAGCAAGAGAACATTTCCCCCCTCACTAGGGCCTCGACAAACAGTTTCCATGTATATACCCTCACCTGCTCTGTTTATTAAAACAAATTATTCTGATTGAAACCGTTTTTACCACACCTGTCATATCTCCTCTAGTAACAAACAGCAATTATTTCCAGAGGCTAGAATCGTTTACAAAACCTGTCAATAGGGAAAGGGGGAAAGGGAAAGGGGGATACCTAGTCAGTTGCACAACTGAATGCATTCATCCGAAATGTGTCTTCTGCATTTAACACAACTCCTCTGCAATATGTTATGGTTACATATAACTGTTATTGGTTCCCTCCTGATCATGAGATGATGGGTGAGCTAATTTGGATTAAATGGAGCAGCTCCCAGGTGGTACCAGGTGTTAGCCTAATCAGGCTTGTCACCAAAGATTATTTTCGGGATGAGCACATTATGTTTGGCCAAGCAGGAAGTGGAGATCGTGTACCATTCGTGATGTGTCATAACAGGATATCTGTTTATATATTTATTTGACATTTTGCAGGATGAAATCTCTTGAGATGCACAGTCTCGTTTTCAAGAGTGTAAATAAATTGATTTATAAAAATATAACAAGAATAATATGGTAACTACTGTCTAATAACATGAAATAATAATAATAATAATAATAATAGTAATAATAACAAAAAAAAGTACATTAACAGAATAAAAAAATGGTTGTACAACTACTAATAGGCCTACGACTAATACAAACTACAGCTACAACTACTTAATACAACTAATAAAAACTACTACTATAACTACTAATACAACTAATAAAAACTACTGCTACAACTACTAACATAACTAATAAAAACTACTACTATAACTACTAATATAACTAATAAAAACTACTGCTATAACTACTAATACAACTAATAAAAACTACTGCTACAACTACTAACATAACTAATAAAAACTACTGCTATAACTACTAATATAACTAATAAAAACTACTGCTACAACTATTAATACAACTAATAAAAACTACTGCTACAACTACTAACATAACTAATAAAAACTACTGCTATAACTACTAATATAACTAATAAAAACTACTGCTACAACTATTGATACAACTAATACAAACTACTACTATAACTACTAACACAACTAAGTACCTATAATATATACATATTTACAAATATCTTCACATGGTGATGTTTCTATTATACTAAACAAAAATATAAATGCAACACGTAAAGTGTTGGTCTCATGTTTCATGAGCTGCAATAAATATCCCAGAAATGTTTCATACGCACAAAAAGCGTATTTCTCTCAAATATTCTGCACAAAGGGTCATTAGCTTAGTGATGAGCTTTGAGGGCTCTATGGTGTTGAACGCTGAGCTGTAGTCAATGAATGGCATTCTCACATAGGTGTTCCTCTTGTCCAGGTGTGAAAGGGCATTTCTATAGGTAAATGATTGCAGTCAGTTGGGTCTTCGTATCTGAAAGATCTTACTCCAACCTCATGATGTACCCTGTTGTCGAAAGGAGTATTTTGAGTCTTGTGAAGTTAGGTGTTCCTTAACATACAGAATACAGGGACCTTTAAGTTGATACATTTAAAAATGAATTGGTACCAATGCAGTTGTCTTCTGTTTTGGAGTGACAGACAATTTAGTGATTCATACATTGTGCAATTAGGTGTAATGGCATCCAAGAATGAATCTACAAAGATTGTTATAAATGACATCTGATTTACAAAGTAAGGCCTTGGATGTGTTTTGATAGATGATGTCAACATGGTCTAGGATAGGAAGCAGCAGTTGGGTTACTAAGGTATTTTTAATGGATGCAGTAAAACAATTCTAAGGCAATTCAGTTATGAATCTAGAGAAAAGAATGGGGCCAATACTGAGCCAGGAGGTACACCTCTACTGAGTCCAAGAAGTTGTGATTTTTATCCTATGAAAACACATTATTTTATATTACTAAGATATGCATGGAACCAGTTTAGTGCTCTGTTAGTGAAACCAATGTTTTGATGTTTTCCTAGTAAGATAGAATGATCAACTAAATCAAATGCTTTTGATAAATCAATAAAGATCTAGTTTGCCAGTTAGTTTGCCTTAGTCAGATGAAGAATTTATATCATTAGTAAGTTTCACTAATGCTGTAGTGGTAGAATGGTTGGTTCTAAAGCCAGATTGAAAGGGTGAAATTAAATTAAATGCATCTAGGTACTGATACATTTGGGAATGTATTCATTTCTCAAAGATATTTTGCTATTGAACAGATTACTGATATAGATCTATAGTTATTTGGGTCTAAGGAGTTTCCACCTTTATGAAGAGGGGTCACTAGGGTACATTTCACCCAGTCATTAAAGACATGTTGAATAGATCGACTAGAGGATACATTATGACATTAGCAGACTACTTTATACATGTGGGTTCCAGTCCA
The DNA here is from genome assembly GCF_020615455.1 of Coregonus clupeaformis. Lineage (NCBI taxonomy): Eukaryota > Metazoa > Chordata > Actinopteri > Salmoniformes > Salmonidae > Coregonus > Coregonus clupeaformis. The sequence continues at coordinate 50,769 of NW_025536390.1, forward strand.
TCTAGGCCAGCTCCTTTGTTGATATGTATTTCATTGAAGAGAGGCAGTATGTCAGTTGGTTTAAGCTTTCTAAAGTGAAATGTCTGATTTAGGGGTGTCAGAGGAAGGCCCAAAAAATTGTCAAAGACTCCAGTCACCCAAGTCATAGACTGTTCACTCTGCTACCGCACGGCAAGCGGTACGGAAGAGCCCCCTTAACAAAGGCCCCTTAACAGCTTCTACCCCCAAGCCATAAGACTGCTGAACAATTCATAAAATGGCCACCCGGACTATTTACATTGCACCCCATAGTCCACTTTACCGCTACCTACATGTACAAATTACCTCGACTAACCTGGACCCCCACACATTGACTCGGTACCGGTACCCCTTGTATATAGCCTTCGTTATTGTTATTTTATTGTGTTACTTTTTATTTTATTTTTACTTTAGTTTATTTAGTAAATATTTTCTTAACTCTATTTCTTAAAATGCATTGTTGGTTAAGGGCTTGTAAAGTAAGCATTTCACGTTAAGGTCTACAGCTGTTGTATTTGGCACATGTGACAAATACAATTCGATTTGATTTGATTTGTTGATCTCCTGGTTCCATGTATACATAGCATTGATGGAATTGTGGGTGAAATTATTATTTGAGGTACTAGATGAGCTAATAGATGAGGAATGCTGATCAAAAACATCAGCTATATCTGCTGGCTCTGGAATGACAAGGCCATTTAGGATTATTTGCTGAATAGGTTCATTATTTTACCACTTAAAAGGTCGTTTTGTGTATTTCCAGAACTACTTGTAGATTTTTTTAAATTATTTGTAAGACTATCCATATGGAAGGAGGCATTTGCATTTCTAGTTTTAGTTTTACCTGGTGTTTCTTAATTTTCTATAGGACTTCCAATCAGTTAGATGTTTGGTTCTACAGTACATAGCCCAGGCTTTATCTCTTTCTATGGACATATGTATTAAGTCAGAGCTAACCCAGGGCAGGGGGACAGCCCTTTCACTGTTCTCCAAGGTACATGTTTATCACATACCTTTGTGAATTCAGTGAGAAAGTAATCCCATGCATTTTGGGCTGTTAGGATTTGTTGGAATCTTTGGCAGTTTATGGATATCAAGTCATCAATGAAATAATCAATAGTTACATTTTACATTGTCTTAAATTAACCAATTTGGGTGGTGCTATAGGTACAGTATCTTAATGTTCCAAACACAGTAGATGATGTAATGATCACTGAAACAGTCTGGAAGAACACCTGAATTTATAATCCTTTCAGGGACGCCTCACCAAGAGCCAATCCAGCAAAATCCCATTATGAGTTTGTGTGTTGACTCTCGTTGGTTAATTAATTGATTAAAATACATATTTTCAATAGTTGTTCTATCATTAGCAGAGGATTTATCAAGCCAATTCTTATTAAAGTCACATCTAATGATCAATTTATTTGACCAATGCATTGAATTAACAGTGGTGATATTGTTTATGGAGTCTACTGGGGAATCCGGTGGGCTTATGTGAGGCTTATGAGGTTATTTTGGGTAGCAGGCTAGAATGTTTCCATGTATAATTTTGAATCCTTTAGTGTCTGTTATTTTATCTGGAATAGACATGAGTAAATAATAACAATAACATGAATAAAACAAAATGAATGCATCACTCGACTGCAGATGATGTTCAGGCAGTGTCTTATCTGATTAACTTCAGATGCTGCAGGGTTTGCAGGCCTGTGTGTTCTCTCAGTATAGTTCTCTGGCTGAGCTCCTGGGATTCACTCAGCTGCCTGTTCTGGAGCTCTGTTGTAGTTCTGTTGGATGGGACTTGTGGGTACTCCTCTGGATGCTACCGTAGCATAACTGTCCCTCTGGGTAGATGGCTGGGCTTTGCTCATCCTTTTCTCAGGCTGCTTGTGTTGTCGAGGGGGATGGGTGTTGTGTTTCCTTGGCTTAGAGTCCCTTTGAGGTTGTTGGTGGTTGGTCTTCTGATGTCAGTGTGGTTTGTGTGACCTTCTGTCCAAAGCTGTGTCCTTCAGAACCTTTCACCTCTCATCTCTTCTCTGTTGATGTGGACATAGAGTTGGTCATGACGAATGTCCTTGTGATGTGCTGTGTGCACATTCTCGAATCATAGTACAGTTATGAGACACTTCAGCATTTATCCAGTTGATGACTCTCTGATGTATATCTGTTCTGGGCAGAAGAGTAGAGACAATGATATTGGCTGTGGGGTAGGCCTGTGTGGCTGCTATAGCAACCTGTGTCAGAGCCTTGGCTACATCCACCCTGCCTGTGCAGAGATCATTGGTCCCTGTGTGGATGATTATGTGAGTCGGTGCTCTTAGTCTCTGCCAGGAATCCCAGGGCAGACTGCGTTGTTGGACACCAGATCTTCCCCACTCTTCTCCTTAGGAACAGCAGTCTTCCATCAAGATATTTGCCATTGGAGTCACACTGGGTGACAATGTTGTCCTCCGTCTGCTGCTCTGCCTGTGTGCTGCTGTTGTGGGTGGTGTCTGGAGTGACGCTCTCCATGGGGCAGGGGTTGAGAATGTGTGTTTGTGAGTTAGTGCCTGGGATGTTGGGTGTGTGGCTGTCAATGCAGGGTGTTGAATGCGTGTCAGTGGTATGTGTGATGTTTGTATGATTGTTAGTGTCAGGAGTGGTGTGTGTGTGTGTGTGTTTTGGAGAGGTTGTGGGTCTGTGTGCCAGTAGTGTGTGTGGATGTCTGTCTTCAGGGTGGACAGCAGGATGGTCCTCACCTCTTCCAGCTGTCTCTCCAGGTACTGGCTGTGCTGCTCCCTCCTTCATGCGGTTCAGCTCCATCCACAGATCCTGGTTTGCCTCTTTAACCTGCCTTACAGCACAGCACATCTGTTGTCTCTGTGCTGTTAGCTGGATGCAGGTCTGTGGGTCAGGTTTGGTCTGGTTGCTGGAGATGCTGGAGATGGCCTTTTCATTAAAGACGGTGGGTAGGGGAGGGAGTGGCCGGCAGGGATGTAGCTCAGTTGGTAGAGCATGACGTTTGCAATGCCAGGGTTGTGGGTTCGATTTCCCACGGGGGGCCAGTATGAAAAAAAGATTATACAGTGGGGGAAAAAAGTTTTTAGTCAGCCACCAATTGTGCAAGTTCTCCCACTTAAAATGGCAGTTCTCCCCCTACACATGGCAGGCGAGGTGAGTAGTCATGCTGTACTTCGCTCCGCAGGTAATATGACACATTACATTACAATGGAACGATTTGATTAGTGTAATGTTGGCTAGCTACATAGTTGTATTTGTATCAAAGATAAAGGTGTAGTATAGAGTAACTATCGAGGTTAGCTAGCCAGCTACATTCGTTCGCAGCGACGCTGTTTTTCAAACAAAGTCAACACCGCAGCCATTGCTAGCTAGCCAACGCTACCAGCTAGCAGTACTATAGCAACTAAATACAATATCCTTTTAGCCAGCTACATTCGTTCGCAGTGACGCCGTTTTTCAAACAAAGTCATCACCGCAGTCATTGCTAGCTAGCCAACGCTACCAGCTAGCAGTACTATAGCAACTAAATACAATATAATTTTTAGCCAGCTACATTCGTTCGGGAGCGACGCCGTTTTTCAAACAAAGTCAACACAGCAGCCATTGCTAGCTAGCCAACACTACCAGCTAGCAGTACTGTAGCAGCTAAATACAATATCTTTGTGCTAGCTAGCCAACGTTTAATTATTGCTGCGTTATGAAAGGAACTAGACACGGACACGAATTATCTGTTTAGTGTGTTAACACACTATTGGTAGTTTGTTGTAACCAAGTATTGGTGCTAAACCGTGTGTTATTGGATGCTAGCATGCTAGTTAGCATGGCGTCATAGTTAGCTAGCTGAATAAAGTAAGTTGAGTCTATTCCTTGAAACATTGAACCGCTGTAGTTTACAACAATTCTAATTTCTAAAGTGGAAGTTGGGAGAGTTTTATTCGGGTGTTTCAGTGAAGCAATTATAGTTTCTGAGGTGGAAGTTGGGAGAGTTATATTTGGGAGTTGTGGTGAGGGAGGCCCCGCTCTCTCCTTTCCCAGATGTTTAGTTCATTTCATTCCGATCTCCTCTGCATTATTGTAGCCATTTGCTACAGCCTGTCAATTATGCCTCTGCCTATCCCTGTTCTCTCCTCTCCGCACAGGCTACACAAACGCCTACACCGCGTGGCTGCTGCCTCTCTAACCTGGTGGTCCCTGCACTGCACCACACACCTGGAGTTCCAGGTCTCAGGCAGCCTCTGGAACTGCCGTTCTGCTGCCAACAAGGCTGACTTCATCCCAGCCTATGCTACCCTCCAGTCCCTCGACTTCCTGGCGCTGACGGAAACATGGATTACCACTGAAAACACTGCTACTCCTACTGCTCTCTCCTCGTCTGACCATGTGTTCTCGCATACCCCGAGAGCATCTGGTCAGAGGGGTGGTGGCACAGGAATCCTCATCTCTCCCAAGTGGACATTCTCAATTTTTCCCCTAACCCATCTGTCTATCTCCTCATTTGAATTCCATGCTGTCACAGTCACTAGCCCATTTAAGCTTAATATCCTTGTCATCTATCGCCCTCCAGGTTCCCTTGGAGAGTTCATCAATGAGCTTGACGTCTTGATAAGTTCCTTTCCTGAGGATGGCTCACCCCCTCACAGTTTTGGGGGATTTCAACCTCCTACGTCTCACATTTGACTCATTTCTCTCTGCCTCCTTCTTTCCCTCCTCTCCTCTTTTGACCTCACCCCTCTCACCGTCCCCCCTACTCACAAGGCAGGCAATACGCTTGACCTCATCTTTACTAGATGCTGCTCTTCTACTAACCTCACTGCAACTCCCTCCATGTCTCCAACCACTACTTTGTATCCTTTTCTCTCTCGCTCTCCTCCAACACTACTCACTCTGCCCCTACACAGATGGTAATGCGCCGCGCAACCTTCGCTCTCTCTCTCCCGCTACTCTCTCCTCTTCCATCCCTACTCATCTCTTCCCTCTGCTCAATCCTTCTCCCTCCAATCTCCTGATTCTGCCTCCTCAACCCTCCTCTCCTCCCCTGCATCCTTTGATTCTCTGTGTCCCCTATCCTCCCGGCCGGCTCGGTCCTCCCCCTCCAGCTCCGTGGCTTGATGACTCATTGCGAGCTCACAGAACAGAGCTCCGGGCAGCTGAGCGGAAATGGAAGAAAACTAAACTCCCTGCCGACCTGGCATCTTTTCCTCCCTCCTCTCTACATTTTCTTCATCTGTTTCTGCTCAAGGCCACTTTCTACCACTCTAAATTCCAAGCATCTGCCTCTAAACCTAGGAAGCTCTTTGCCACATTCTCCTCCCTGCTGAATCCTCCCCCCCCCCCCCCCTCCCCCTCTGTGGATGACTTCGTCAACCACTTTGAAAAGAAGGTTGACGACATCCGATCCTCGTTTGTTAAGTCTAATGACACTGCTGGTCCTGCTCACACTGCCCTACCCTATGCTTTGACTTCTTTCTCCCCTCTCTCTCCAGATAAAATCTCGCGACTTGTGACTGCAGGCCGCCCAACAACCTGCCCGCTTGACCCCATCCCCTCCTCTCTTCAGACCATCTCCGGTGACCTTCTCCCCTACCTCACCTCGCTGATCAACTCATCCTTAACCGCTGGCTATGTCCCTTCCGTCTTCAAGAGAGCGAGAGTTGCACCCCTTCTCAAAAAACCAACATTCGATCCCTCTGATGTCAACAACTACAGACCAGTATCCCTTCTTTCTTTTCTTTCCAAAACTATTGAGCGTGCCGTCTTTAGCCAACTCTCTTGCTATCTCTCTCAGAATGACCTTCTTGATCCAAACCAGTCAGGTTTCAGGACTGGTCATTCAACTGAGACTGCTCTTCTCTGTGTCACGGAGGCTCTCCCGCACTGCTAAAGCTAACTCTCTCTCCTCTGCTCTTGTCCTTCTAGACCTGTCTGCTGCCTTTGATACTGTGAACCATCAGATCCTCCTCTCCACCCTCTCCCGAGCTGGGCATCTCCGGCGCGGCTCACTCTTGGATTGCGTCCTACCTGACCGGTCGCTCCTACCAAGTGGCGTAGCGAGAAGCTGTCTCCGCACCACGTGCTCTCACCACTGGTGTCCCCCCAGGGCTCAGTTCTAGGCCCTCTCCTATTCTCGCTATACACCAAGTCACTTGGCTCTGTCATATCCTCACATGGCCTCTCCTATCATTGCTATGCTGACGATACACAACTAATCTTCTCCTTTCCCCCCTTCTGATAACCAGGTGGCGAATCGCATCTCTGCATGTCTGGCAGACATATCAGTATGGATGACGGATCACCACCTCAAGCTGAACCTTGGCAAGACGGAGCTGCTCTTCCTCCCGGGGAAGGACTGCCCGTTCCATGATCTCGCCATCACGGTTGACAACTCCGTTGTGTCCTCCTCCCAGAGTGCGAAGAGCCTTGGCGTGACCCTGGACAACACCCTGTCATTCTCCGCTAACATCAAGGCGGTGACCCGATCCTGCAGGTTCATGCTCTACAACATTCGGAGAGTACAACCCTGCCTTACACAGGAAGCGGCACAGATCCTAATCCAGGCGCTTGTCATCTCCCGTCTGGATTACTGCAACTCGCTGTTGGCTGGGCTCCCTGCCTGTGCCATTAAACCCCTACAACTCATCCAGAATGCCGCAGCCCATCTGGTGTTCAACCTTCCCAAGTTCTCTCACGTCACCCCGCTCCTCGGCACACTCCACTGGCTTCCAGTTGAAGCTTGCATCTGTTACAAGACCATGGTGCTTGCCTATGGAGCTGTGAGGGGAACGGCACCTCCGTACCTTCAGGCTCTGATCAGTCCCTACACCCAAACGAGGGCATTGCGTTCATCCACCTCTGGCCTGCTGGCTCCCTTCCTCTGCGGGAAGCATAGTTCCCGCTCAGCCCAGTCAAAACTGTTCGCTGCTCTGGCACCCCAATGGTGGAACAAGCTCCCTCACGACGCCAGGACAGCGGAGTCACTCACCACCTTCCGGAGACATTTGAAACCCCACCTCTTTAAGGAATACCTGGGATAGGATAAAGTAATCCTTCTACCCCCCTAAAAAAATAAATAAAAAAATAATAATAATTGTAAAGTGGTTATCCCACTGGCTATAGGGTGAATGCACCAATTTGTAAGTCGCTCTGGATAAGAGCGTCTGCTAAATGACGTAAATGTAATGTAATGTAGTCTCTCTGTTGTTCAGCCAGGCTGTCTTTCAGAGCGTTAGCTTTAGCAAAAATGTTTATTTTCAATTTACAATCTGTGGAAACAATGAGAATAGAAGGGTTCAGAACTTTTGTGAAACATCACAGTACAGTTGAAAAATATATGGCAAATAGAAATCCAATATGGATGGTGTTAAGAGATAGATGGGAGGTGTTGAATGGAGCTGAAGGATGGGACTAATAACAACTAACAACAGCTAATAACAACAAGATAACTCATTTAAAGCATACTGTGTCCATAATAAGTATATAGGTTATAGGTTGAGAGCTTTTGTGAAAGAGCACAGTTAGAAAGATATGCAAACAGGATGGACATAATGAAAATGATCGAATAGGTTGAGGGTAGAGGAAGTTCAGGAGTAAAAACAACAAAATAGAATTACTGTAAAATTGACTGTGTCCATAAAATGTATATAGTATGTATAAGCTGGAAGTAGAGGCCAAAGCGTTGTTGTTCACTAGTTTACTCCAGTTAGTGGAGGGGTGGTGGGGTTGGAAAGTAATAAAGGGAAATATATAAAAAAAAAGGATATGTACAGTATATAAACAAATGAAAAATATTTTATAAATGAAAAACTCTGGGTGAGTGGCAGGAATGAGGTTTATATCTGTTCCAATGTCCACACTGGTGTAGCACTTAGAATGAACAAAGTATGGGCATGCATTCTAAGTGATATGCTGCTGTGGATTTTGGAATGTAAGTGGCTATATGATGTGTTTCTTTTCTAGTCAGTTACTCAGCACCTGGGATTGAGAGAATCATTGATGAGCTGCAAAGTTCAATAAAATGAGTGGTAATGAAAACAGTAGACCTGAAACCAATAACCACAATAATCTTACATCTGCAATAATCCACTTCCCAGACTGAATGGTTGGATGGCTTAATGAAAACATAGCCCTCCGGGTCGAAACACTGCAAAAATAAAACTGTGGGAGCATTCAACAGTGTGTGGTTATCTTTCTTACTATAATGAAAATATAAACCTTGGACCATGTCCAAATGGATGGTGATGGTCACTGCATTGTCTCTTATTTCCTCCTCTCCCATTGGTTAACCGGACTTCGGCCTGCCTATCTACAGCTCAGCATCAGCAATATATCTAATGAATGGCTGTATGTGTAGCAACATGGGAATTAGCCCAGACTGGTGTCCAACAATAGCCGACTGAATGGTCAATTGAGCCTAAATAGAGAGATGGACAGAAGCACGTGCACGCACTCACGTGCATGCCTACACACACACACACACACACACACACACACACACACACACACACACACACACACACACACACACACACACACACACACACACACACACTGATCCACATAAATGACTGGCCATTCCATTATGCCACACCATGGAGACACACTAAGCCTGTTACACCCATCTGGGAGTTTATCTAGCGTCCTATTGGATGTCGTCTAAAGCATCTCAGCAAATGGAGCGTGTAATATGGAAGTGGTTTTTGGTCGGTAGACTGGACTGGAATGTTCATGTCCACTGCACTGTATATTGCGAGTTTCAGTGGAATTTAACTGTGTAGACTAGATTAAATTAAGTCAATCAAACAAATGAAGATAAAGGGAGGAGTGGGCCTACTTCCCACACATCTGATCTTTCTGTGACTAATTTTAATCCTCAAATTAGTAAAATGAAGGGTTATTGCATAACACACTGAAATTAAAAACGTTATACTACAGTAGATAACAATTAAGCTTCTGTGTCTATGTGTGTGTAAGTTTGTCTCTGTCTCAGTGTGTGTCAGTGCGTAGGTGGTCCTAGGCAGGGTGTTATGTCTGTTCGTGATTCCTGACACGCTCCCTGTTCAGCCATTGCGATTCCTGAAGTGTGGCTGAGAGATTGTTATCCCTAGAGCTACCTCTACTGTTCTCCCTCCTCTCACCTCTTTAGTTTTCTCATCACACTCTCCTCCTTTAGGGGAGAGGACGAGAGACGGACAGATTAAGAGAGGGAGAAAGAGGGCGAAAGAAAGCGAGAGAAAGAGGAAGAGAGAGAGAGAATGAAATGAGAGAGAGTTTGTTAAAGAATGGATATATATATATATCAGCAGGAAGAGAGAGAAAGAGCGAAAGAGAGAGCGAAGAGGAGAGAGAGAGAAAGAGAATGAAATGAGAGAGAGAGAGTCTGATAAAGAATGGATA
>NW_025536391.1:0-60168 GCF_020615455.1 Coregonus clupeaformis
TGCACTAAAAATATATATTTGGCAATTCTCAGCGTTACGATCGAGTCTGCTTAAAAATAATGAGGTCCACAGTTCTGAAGAACTGTATGCTTTGCTTACAGGTTAGCTTCTTTGTCTAATATTACTGCACAGCCAAAATATTTTTAAAAAAACTGCTTGATTGACATAAAATTGGACCAACCCGCAGCACTATAGTTGCTACATTTGTTTTCCAAACTGTCACTACCATAGCAACCGTCTGCAGAACGTTTACATATCCACGCTTGTGAGACCTGTAACAGACCTGTAACAGAATATTATTTGTTGTTCAAGTGGTAGATGTTTTTTTACTACGTTTTGTTCTATGAAGTTGCGGTTCGTTTTTAATATGAGTGCTGGAACCAAGCAGCAAGAAACTGAACATCTACCACTTTCACAGTGATTGGGAGGAAGATAATTTTTTTCACCACAACAAATTCAAAATGTGTGTGTCTGATCTGCCATTCAACTTGTGGTTGATACGTTGAACAGGTGAACAACATTATCGCAGACTTTGACCGATGCTTTCAAGACTTTGCGATCCTGGAACATGTGGCAACATTTATGTGCCTTCCGTTTGCTGTTGATGTTGACAAAATTACTGCGTTAGAAAGAGGGTGGAAAAAGTAGATTCTATGTAACTAAAGTCTGGCACCGCTGTTCTAAGGGGCACCTGGTGCGCGATAGATGACAACAATGTTATATGGACATTACCTTGACCACTCTGAATTAAAGCCTTAACTTAACCATTGAGTTGTTTCGGTTTCACTTTTCCGCAGTTTGACTGACAGCTAACACATCCGTAATTAAATGGCCACACAGTGCATAATCCCTACAGACAGCACAACATACGGCCCCACAGTGCATAAGTAATACGGCCCCACAGTGCATATTTCTGTTGCTGCAGTTATGCACAGGGATTGCATTTTCTTTGGTGATGGAGTGCAGGTCATGAAGATTTGTAACAAGTAGTGGATATGCACATTGAGCAGATTTAATCAATTTCACAGGTGCCGTGTATATAAAGAGAATACATACATGCATGCTGTTTATATGCTTTTAAAGCATAAATAATGCACATGAAACAGGAGGATCATGAAGAAGACCCAAAGTGGTTGAAATGTCAGTCCATTTGTCATATCAGTAACTTAGCCACATATGGATACACCCTGGCATTTGATGGACATTTTAGTCTCTCATGCAGGCATGTACAGTACCTCCTTTGTGTGTGAGCTCTCATTAAAATGTGTCACGCCTACAACCCGCTCCCCCTCTCCAGCACTCGCGTCGCGGTCTACTAACCACCGGTACCGGCACTATCATTATGCGCACCTGCTCCCCATCATTATGCACACCTGGACTTCATCATCACCTTGATTACTGTCCCTATATTTAGCCCTAAGTAGCCTCAGTCATCAGGCACTATTGGCTTTGTTCACGTTCAGTACGCTTCTCCTGTTTTGTTTATCTGCTTTGTTCACTTGTTAATTAACCGCTTAAGGATCGGACCCTTTTTTTTTCAATTTTTGCTTAAAATGACATACCCAAATCTAACTGCCTGTAGCTCAGGACCTGAAGCAAGGATATGCCATATTCTTGATTGCGTAATCATGTCAGTTCTTGGTGGGCTCAAATCGCTTTTGTGTAACCTATACGTCATGCAGAATGATAAGAAAAGTTTGGTTGCCTTCTTGAGTATCTAAGGTATCTAACCGAACTTGACTGGGTGTTTTCCGTCCTCCGTATCGTTGGCCCCGTGTTTTGGGGAGTACATGTCGGACATCCGCCAGGCTCTGGAGAGGGGAACCCGCGCCTGCTACCTGCCCTCCTGAGCACACCTACGTCCCACAGGGGTGAGAGACCAACTGTTGACCTGGTCACACACATCCCTTGCTGCTGGAAACCCAGGTATCACCTGCACCATTCAATCCATCTCCGCGAAGTACTGGTGGCCCACCTTGGCACATGACGTCGCCCGCTATGTCAACTCCTGCTCTGTATGTGCCCAAACCAAATCTCCCCGGCACTCTCCAACAGGGAAACTCCTTCCACTTCCCGTGCCACAGTGGCCTTGGTCCCATCTGTCCATAGATTTCGTGACTAATCTCCCTCCGTCTGATGGTTTCACCACTATTCTGGTTGTTGTGGAGAGATTCTCTAAATCCTGCCGTTTTCCCCTCTCTCTGGTCTCCCTACCACCCTCCAGGTCACTGAGGCACTGTTCCAGCAGGTCTTCCGGCACTATGGCCTTCCGGAGGACATCGTCTCCGACCGTGGCCCCCAATTCACGTTGCGTGTATGGAGAGCCTTCTTGGAGAAGCTGGGCGCCACGGCCAGCCTCACATCCGGGTACCGGCCTCAGTCCAACGGGCAGGTGGAGAGGACCAACCAGGGAGTTGGGGAGGTTCCTTAAGAGTCAGAGCCAGGATGGCAGGGGGAGTGGGCCGGTTCCTTCCTGGGTGGAGGATGACCAGAACTCACTCCTCCACCGGGCTGACTCCCTTCCAGTGCGCGTCCTGGGATATCAACTGGCCATGGCCCCGTGGACCCTGAACAAGACTGAAGCCCTGCGTGGACGCAGTGGTTCCAGCATGCAGAGGAAGTTTGGACCGCTGCCCACGTGAGGCTCCAGCGCATTCCACCACCAGAAGGAGCAGGCAGACTGCCACCGCAGTGAGGCGTTCCTCGTGTTCCATCCTGGTGATCGCGTCTGGCTTTCCACCAGGAACCTGCCCTGCCAGAAGCTGAGCCTCGGTTTGTGTGGCCCCTCAAGGTCCTCCAGAGGTCAACAAGGTAACATATCGGTTACAACTCTCCACCAACTACCGGATCTCACCCTCTTTCACGTTTCCCTCCTCAGGCCAGTGGATCCTGTTCCCCTGGCTGATGGCGTCCCCGCGACACCCCTCCGCCTCCCTGGACATCGATGGGACCCCCACCTATGAGTCAGGTCCCTACTGGACTCCGAAGTCGTGGTGTTGGCTTCCAGTACCTTTGTGGACTGGTTGAGGTGTATGCAGTCTTGCGGGGCGCTTTGGGTCTGGGTGCCCGACATACTGGACCCCAACAAATCATCCAGTATTTCCATCTCCACCGTCTGGACTGGCCAGCTCACGCCCTTGGCGCCGTACTCCCTGGCGGCGTTGTCCTGCGGCTGGATCAGCACTTCAGGGGGAGAGTACTGTCATGCCTACTCCCCTCCTCTCCCCTCCTCTCGAGGGTCGCTGGTCTACTCCACCTTTGTGGTCCAGGCAACATTACGCACACCTGGACTTCATCATCACCTTGATTACTCTCCCTTTATTTATCCCTCAGTAACTTAAGTCATCAGGCAGTGTTGGTTTTGTTCACGTTCAGTACGCTTCTCCTGTTTTGTTTATCTGCCTTGTCCATGTTTATTAAACTCACCTTCTGCACCTGCTTCCTGACTCCAAGCGAGGTATGTTACAATCGTTTGTTGTGAAAAACACTTCAGAGAGAAACTGAATGTTGGGCTCAAACCTCAAATATAAATAATCAAATAAATACCTGTATCTCTCTATAAACTTCCAATCTCTATTTGCCAATGTTCTTCTGGGAGTCTGGATGGTCAGTTAAATGATTGCATTTACACTGCACTTTTCACCACGGTCGCACAGTGCTTCCAACTCCTCCACCATGTCCACCCATTGGTCAATCATGAAAAGAGGATGAACGGGCCATGGCCAAACACAGCTACTGGTGATCTATTTATCATTTATGCACCTTAAGGACCATATTTAACGTAACTGGTCAGAAGCCTGTCAGTAAACGAGACTAGGTAGAAACACGGGTAACCATGAGGTTAGCAGAGATCAAAGCTCTTTGGATGTGCTGTTTGATCCAATGATCTTATTGCTCTCAGGAATAAGAGATATCGTACTGGGGAAATGTATAATTGAGAGATCATATCGCAGATACAGTAGAACTGTTCTGTTTCAGCATGTATACTGTACAGTAATAGCCATCTTATTTATAAATCCCTTTTCTTACAGACCAAAGATTCTGAGATCTGTGCCTGTGTTTATGGGTCATTCCACGAAATGAGTCCCTTTTGTGTCCCTTTGATATTTTTAAGTAGAATCTGTGCACCAATATTGAACATTTAAAAGCCTGTTATATTAAGTGAAGTGCCCTTTAATATAGACCACATGTAAATTCAATAAATCTGATTTTTGAAGAGTAAAGACTTGCTAAAGTGCAGAAATGGACTAAAGTGACTTCTAGGAAGATTTTGTCCCCAAAATTCCTCCAGGTTTTCACCATTATAAAGCCCTAGTTACAGTATTTTGTTGCTTTGACCAAGTAATTTCTGGAGATTATTTATGTCATGTGATTAGTGATAAAATAAACTGTTACGTGAACTTAACTCTTGTTTTAATATGGTGAAACTATTCAATTATATTCTTTTCAAAATAAACATTGAACACCTAATAGTAAAAGCATAGTGTAAAAGCAGGTGAGCTGGTTCTAATCTTCTTGACCAAACGTGTTTTTTTTATTAAGTTGACCATGTGCTCTTTATGACAGAATGTTAAAATGTTTTGTTTTCCACCAAGTCACACTACCCAAAAGGGGCTCATTTGGTGGAACGATCCGTATAAGTCCCTTATTAGGTGTTTCGTTAGATGACCCAAATAAGGTGAAAGACCACCATCTGTTTGTTGAATATCTCATCTGTTGCCTGGCTCTGTGCTTCCTTTCTATGGAATCACCGCTCTTTGATGTCATCAGATAATTGCTCCTTTTGAACTGGGGGATGGAAGCTGGCGTGGCATTAACCACCAGGATGTTCCCATGGCAACCACCTTCATGTGTGTGTCAGCTGTAAGCAACTGTTTATTGTTTCCAGTAAGAGAAACACTTTAGTCTGGAGATACAACACGTAGGCCTGAGAGAAAGGCACTTCTGGGAGAGGAGGGGGGAGGAGGGGAGGAGAGGATGGAGAGCTAAACTGTGAAGGGACATCTCTATAGGAAATATCAGTTCACAAAACATCTTAATTTAGTATGAAGGTCTATCTTGTAAAAATAAATGTAATCTCAATCAGACTAACCTAGATAGAAAAAGGATGTATAAGAAGGGTAATTGAATAGGTGTATGTACAATATGTACAGTATGTCTACATGCAGTGTCAGTTGGGTTTGAATTCTATGTGCCCGGTAACCTAAGAAACCCTGTTCAATGATGGTCAGGGGCTTATCTAATTGTCACAAAGGAAATGACTTGGACTTCTGTCTAGGTTGAATTTAGTGCCGTGTCATCAGCTAAAAAAGCGCCAAACTATTATGAATCCACTCATCACACTGACAATGTGAACTATTATTATTAAATATAGGTGTCCATTTGCCCTAAATGTCTACTTCCTGTGCTGTGTATTAGATTCTGAACACAGTTCAGCCCAACCTTATTATAGGTCAATGAAGTTGGAAATTACTATCTAGCTTCACACTCCAGCGGTCTGACGGAATTGGCACATCTCAGGAATTACATTACCAGTGGAGAGGCCCCAATGCTGTTTTTACTGCACCCAATGCAATTATGGAAAAAATAATCATCTTCGTCCAGAGTTTTACTTTGAAAGAGCTTAATCTCAAACAAATAATTAACAGTGAGAGCAATTGAGAGTGTTCTTGATAACTTTTCATACACAGTTGTTACTGTTTATGTCAAAGAAAGGTTACTAGGAATACCAGGGGCCTCATGTACAAAGACTTGCGTTGAATTCATACTAAAACATTGCGTACGGACAAAGCCATAAATGTGCGTACGCACCAAAAAAATCTGATGTATGAATCTCTGCGTACGCAGCATTCCACATACATTCTCTTTGTACATCCCAATCAACGCGAAATTGAGCGCACATGCACGAGCACCACACCACACCCTGTCTCCTCCCTCAATTAAATCGAATTTAAATATGGTAATTAGTCCAATTTGGCAAAAGAAACCTGCAAGAACATGGCTAAAGCAAGCAAGAAACGAAATTTCACTGAAAACGAATTAGAGGTGCCACTATCAGAGGTAGAAACAAGAAAAAAATATTTTATTTGGGAAATCTGTCCTCTGGAATTAATAACAAAAGAAAGAAAAAAGAGTGGGCGAGTTTGTCTGATGCACGTCAACGCGGTGGGATCTGAGAGTCGCACCGTAAATGAACTGAAGAAGAAATGGTCAGACATAAAGGTGGAAGTTAAGCGGAGAACTGCTGCGCACCGACAAAGTGTGGGCAGAACAGGCGGTGGTACAGGGACCGATGAACTTGCACCCTTTGATCAGAGAGTTGCCTCTATTGTAGGAGACACGTTAATCTCTGGAATCGTATCCGCTGATGTAGGAGACTCGGATATACTACAGGACTGCCAGCAAGGTGACTCAGATTTATTTCCTTAACTTTGATATACATAGCCAGCCACCGTTTAATTTTAAAATGCATGCAATATAGCAAAAGGTACACCAGAGATTTCACGTATCCACTGCTTTTATTGCAAATGCGTGTACCCATTAATAAGGAACAGACTCAAATTGCTGTTAAGATGTGCCTGTGTTTAATTGGACTTAGGAACCGCAGGAACGTCCACTGGCACGCACTCAGAGTCACACCACCTGAGCAGCCAGAGCCCATTCAGTCCAGCGTCTCCCGTGTCTCTAATGTTCCCCAGTGCTGAAGCCCGTCCATCTGGCCGTGTCTTGACGCATGCTGTTCTGGAGTCACAACAACAAATTGTTAGGGCCATTGAAGAAATGGACAGTCACCTTAAAAAATGTCACTGACGCACTCACAGAAATAAGCCATTCATTAAAAGAATTGGTCAAAAAATGAACTTTGTGTCTGAGTACCATTTATATTGTCGCAATTACACGTTGACGGGCCTGAATGGCTTGTTGATTGTGCTGCACATATACTGGTCCTGGGTCAGGGTCGTCTGGCGGTGCCCCCACCTCACCAAGGGGTATGCCATGCCTGTGCGTGACATTGTGCAGCACTCCACAGGCCAGTATGATGCGGCAAACCTTGTCAGGGCGGTATAACAGCATCCCCCCGGTCCTGTCAAGGCAGCGCCACCGACATTTCAGCTACCCAATCGCCCGCTCCACAACTGACCGAGTGCGGGAATGGGCATCTTGTATCTGCGCTCTCCGGTCAGTTTGTGGGTTGGTGAGGGGGTTAACAGCCACGTCTTTAGTGGATAACCACTGTCTCCTGATGGGCAGTAATAATAATTACAGACACAAACATTTTACTTTTAGATAGAACCATACATTTAAATGCATAACTTACCAAGTAGCCACCCATCGCGCACCCTGCCAGCTTGGAGTCTCATCCCAACCATGCTGTTTGTAAGGATATATGAATCGTGGGTTGACCCAGGCCACCTTGCCACAATATTTGTTAGGCGCATTTGTGCATCACATATAATCTGCACATTTATTGAATGGAAATGTTTCCGATTCACATATGCAAATTCGTCTTCAGATGGCGCCTTTATAGCAATATGTGTGCAGTCGATCGCTCCGATTACATTAGGAAAACCGGCTATCGCTGCAAATTGCGCTTTGATGTTTGGCTGGTCACCTGCATCGTATGGGAACGTTATATACCTGGTAGACAAGCGGATGATGCCGTCCCATACAGGTGGCATTGCACGGCTCAAACACGACTGGCTTATTCCTGAGCGGTCTGCCAGTTCTCTTTGGAAAGAACCGGTTGCTAGGAAACCAAGTGTAGTAAGCACCTGTAAAGGAACGGGTAATGCGTGGCTCCTCACTGTCTCTCTTTCCAAATTCGGACCCAACTCAGCGCAGAGCTCCAAGAGTATAGCCCTTGGAAATCTGAAACGGCTGATGAGCCAGTCATCGTCGTGGGCCAGAAAATCACCGTGGTCCCTAAAAACTCGTTCTCTCCGGATTTGTCCATTGAAAATGTCTTCTAATAAAGCCAAAGCTGCCATTGCTAGACGGGTTGTATCAATTTTCACATCCTTTATATATGTTCTTACTAATTCGCATAATTAATAGAATATTCTAATAAGACTCGTGTGACAATAATATGGCAAATCATTTATCAATTACAAATTATAAGCAATATCTGGCAGGTGCGATAGAACAGTTCGTAGTGTAATGTTTGCCACTTCACTTTATTGCCTCTATGAGTCGCCAACGGACAAACATCACAAAAATGTACGTACGCCAGGCCTGAAGTTTACGTGGAAGAACGCACATTCTTACGTTAATTTCACTGTTAGTACATCTGACCGTGAACGTGAAAGCTGGCGTACGCCGTGTTTTCGTGCGTACGCAAGATTGATACATGAGGCCCCTGGCCACCACACAGACACGGTTGGAAAGGTTTAAAAGGTTTTTATCTCAATCAACCAGGCTACACGTTCACAAACACAAATCACAAGACTAAACAAACTCGGTCCCAAACATATAGTCCGTGCTGCTGGAGGACTGTCCAAGATAGCTGCCTCTGCCACACTTTCACTGGAAGTCGCTCACCAGTCGTAAGTCATTGTCCATTGTGTCCATCCATTGGTTGCGCCCAGCCCACTGTCCCCCTTTCCCAAAACATACAGGTTTTCCAAAAATCCCGGTTGGAACATTCCCGGAATCATGAGAAAATATGCAGGAAATCTGGAACCACCAACCAGGATTTCCAGAAAAATTTGGAATTTTGAGAAAGTTACTGGAATTTACAACACAAACGCCAAAGAAAATGCCATCCCTCGCCATAACTGCAGCAGCAGACAAACGCCATTCCTGGCTGTTATAATTATGGCGTGTGGGGCCGTCTGTAGATTATGGGCTGTGTGGCCATTTCAATACAGCATGTTATGACGTATGTTAGCTGTCAGTCAAACTGCGCAAAAGTGAAACTGACATTTACCATGACTGTTAAGTTTAGGAATTAATTTAGAAATGTTGGTTACATTTAGGCAACATGTTTAACCTTACACATGAATTCCAAGTTGTTAAGTTTAGGGTTAAGGTTTGGGATAGGGTTAAAACAGAAGAAAATAAAGCACTGGTATTGAACCCGCGATCCTCTGAGCTGTAGATTGCAGGCTACTAGATGGTAATAGGCGCTCGCGTTGCCCCTAGTTGACAGTAGGAAATTGCCATGGAAATAAAATGAACTGGGAACGACCATTATTGTAACATTTCAAATATGCGTTACTAGGTAATCCACTGCAGTTTGGCCTGGGCATTTTGCAACCTTAATCCAGCAGCAGGCCCAGACTGGAGCTAAAAGCCCCCTTTTCAGTTGTGCGGTAGCTCGTTAGGTGAACCAGGCCCAGGTGTAGCCAACCAGGGCGCAGCTCCATGGAGACCTCCCAAAAGGAAGGGGTCTATAATAAGTATATTAAGAGACAGAAAGGAAAGGAGAAGCACAGCAAACGAGGAAATCATGCAAAATTGAAATAAGGCCCACAAAATATGTTAAATAAAGGTCACTGCAAATTAAACCAAAATAAAATAAAATAAACCAAATACACAAAAAAAAGTTAATGAACATGTGACATTTATGTGCACAATAACCTGATTATGTGAATGTCATGTAAAGTCTATATTACAGTGACAATTAGAAATATAATAAAATAAATGCTCTACTTTCAGGGTTTCCATAGTGATGGTACAACAAGGCTCAATAGAAACACGAATATACACTGGAAAATACAGTCATGAGATTCTATTGGTGTCAGTGTTATTTGTTTCAGGGTGAGTAAATAATATAGTAGAAGTGTATATTTCCTCTATGGATTTGTCTGGTCCCTGAGTGACATCGTATCAGATTAGAGGGCACAGTACAGCCTCTTCAGAGACAGCTAGGGTGTGTGTTATCTAACAGTGCTGTGAACCGCTGCGTTACTCATTGAGCATTCAGTACCATTATGTACACCACTTATTTGAGTTTGACCTCAGAGGTGCAGTCAGCCTTAGGGCAGCAGTCAGGGCTATCTGCTGAATGTCAATGACATACCAGAGAGCAGGAAGAGAGGAGGGAGGGAAAGGAGGGGAAGGAGAGGAGAGGAGAGGAGGGAGGGAGGGAGGGAGGGAAAGACAGGGGAGGAGAGGAGGGAGGGAGAAATAGGCTAGGATAGGAGGGAAATAGGAGAGGACAAGATCAGAGAGGAGAGAGAGGGGAGAGGAGAGGAGATGGGAGAGTGGAGAGTGGAGAGGAGATGGGAGAGTGGAGAGAGGAGAGAGAGGGGAGAGGAGATGAGATGGGAGAGTGGAGAGGAGATGGGAGAGTGGAGAGAGGAGAGAGAGGGGAGAGGAGATGAGATGGGAGAGTGGAGAGGAGATGGGAGAGTGGAGAGAGGGGAGAGTGGAGAGGGGAGGGGGAGGGAGAGAAGAGAGGGGAGAGGGGAGGGGAGAGGGGAGAGTAGAGAGGGGAGAGGAGATTGGAGATTGGAGAGAGTGGAGAGAGGAGAGAGTGGAGAGTGGAGAGAGGAGAGAGGAGAGAGGAGAGGAGAGAGTGGATAGAAGAGAGAGTGGGAGAGTGGAGAGAAGAGAGAGAGGAGAGAGGAGAGAGGAGAGTGAGGAGAGAGAGGAGAGATTGGAGAGAGAAGAGAGAGTGGGAGAGTGGAGAGAGGAGAGATTGGAGAGAGTGGAGAGAGTGTGAAGAGGAGAGAGTGGAGAGAGGAGAGTAGGAGAGAGTGGGAGGGGAGAGAGGAGAGAGTGGGAGAGAGTGGGAGAGAGGAGAGAGTGGAAGCGAGGAGAGAGGAGAGAGGGGAGAGAGAGGAGAGAGAGTGGAGAGTGGAGAGAGGAGAGTAGGAGAGAGTGGGAGACGAGAGAGGAGATAGGGGAGAGAGGAGAGAGAGGAGAGAGTGGGAGCGAGGAGAGAGAGGAGAGAGTGGGAGAGAGGGAGAGAGGAGAGAGGGGAGAGTGGGAGAGAGGAGAGAGTGGGAGAGAGTGGTCTGTGGAGAGAAAGAGAGAGAGAGAGAGTGTGTGTGTGTGTGTGTGTGTGTGTGTGTGTGTGTGTGTGTGTGTGTGTGTGTGTGTGTGTGTGTGTGTGTGTGTGTGTGTGTGTGTGTGTGTGTGTGTTCTGAGAAAGAGCGAGAGAGAGAGGAGAGGCAGACAGAGAAAGAAAGAAAGAAAGTGGAGTGGACTGAAGTGGAGGATAAGAGAGGAGGAGGAGGAGGAGGAGGAGGAGGAGGAGGAGGAGGAGGAGGAGGAGAGGATATTTGTCTGATGGGAGATGGGGCAGGTACCACTTCTCTCCTTCTGTGATGCTGACTAGTTTTTCTGTAAAGGGTTTCCCAGGGGCCTGCTAGGAATCACCATATCACTCTCATATTCCTCCCCCTCTCCCTACATTTACATCTCTCTCTCTCTTTCCTCTCTTCCTCCCCCCTCCCTACATTTACATCTCTCTCTCTCTTTCCTCTCTTTCCTCTCTTCCTCCCCTCTCCCTACATTTGATCTCTCTTTCCTCTCTCTCCTCTCCCCTCTCTCTTCATTTACATCTCTCTCTCCCTCTCCCCCTCCCTACATTTACATCTCTCTCTCTCTTTCCTCTCTTCCCCCTCTCCCTACATTTCATCTCTCTCTCTCTTTCCTCTCTTCCTCCCCCCCTACTCATTTACATCTCTCTCTCTCTCTTTCCTCTCTCTCCCCCCTCTCCCTACATTTACATCTCTCTCTCTTTCCTCTCTCTCTCTCCCCTCCCTCTCTTCATTTACATCTCTCTCTCTCCTCTCTTCCTCCCCCTCTCCCTACATTTACATCTCTCTCTCTCCTCTCCCTCTCCCCCTCCCTAAATTTACACCTCTCTCTCCTCTCTCCCCCCCCCTCTCCCACATTTACATATCTCTCTCTCTTTCCTCTCTCTCCTCTCTTCCTCCCCCTCTCCCTACATTTAAATCTCTCTCTCTCTCTTTCCTCTCTCTCCTCTCTCTCTCCCTCTCTCGTGGCCTCTCCCTCTCTATCAATTAAATTAAATGTAATTCAATTCGAGAAGCTTTATTTTTATGAAAAGTAAAGGATCTTACATTGCCAGAGAAAACAAGAGTCTCTATGCAAATACACCTTTTACACAATGAGATTTTATGCTGTAGCTATTTCAAATGTCGCCTCCCTCCCTCCCTCTCTTACTCTTTGTCTGTCTCTCTTTTTCCCTCCCTCTTGTCATCTCTTTCTTAAAGCCATGATACAGTATCTTGCACCCTTCTACTGTAAAGTGAAGAGTAGTAAATGAAGTAAGGTGCCTAGAATATGAACAAGGTGAACAAATGACCATGGTGATACAAAATGGTACACCACAAAACCTAGCATGCAAATACAAAGAAAGTTTTGTGATATTTATGTAAATTGGTGTCATGAAAGGATTTGCTACCAAAAGAAACCAGTGCACATGAAAAACGTTAATCCTTTGCATTTCTGCATGCAATTCGCAGGCCAATGAAACATTCTGTTGAGTACGAATTATGAGAAAGCCTTTAATGTGATGTAGTTTGTTCATATAGTAATATACAAATACAGTAGTCACACAGTACTATAGTACTATAATAGTTACATACATTGAGAGGACAAAACATTAGGAACTCCTGCTCTTTCCATGCAATAGACTGACCAGGTGAATCCAGGTGAAAGCTATGAATCCCTTATTGATGTCACTTGTTAAATCCACAATTCAATCAGTGTAGATGAAGGGGAGGAGACGGGTCAAATAAAATAGAAAATTAAGCCTCTCCCTCTCTCTTTCCACCCCTCTCTTTCCCTCTCCCTCTCTCTCTTTCCAACCCTCTCTTACCCTCTCCCTCTCTCTCTTTCCACCCCTCTCTTTCCCTCTCCCTCTCTCTCTTTCCATCCCTCTCTTTCCCTCTCCCTCTCTCTCTTTCCACCCCTCTCTTTCCCTCTCCCTCTCTCTCTTTCCACCCCTCTCTTTCCCTCTCCCGCACTCTCTCTTTCCATCCCTCTTTTACCCTCTCCCTCTCTCTCTTTCCCCTCTGCGTGAACTCTTTCTTTGTCTGTGTGAGCTCAATACATGAGCGGTGAATGACATAGTTGACTGGAAATATTAATAAATTCGATAAAACCTTAATTCCTGGCTGACTGGCTGGCGGGTGGGTGGATTGGTTAGGAGAACAGGGATAATCCTTGTTCAGTGTTTTCCTTCCTCACTAACAGCTTAGTCATTAAAGCCACGGTCAGGGGGTCAGCTGGTCATCTGACTGCCGCTCAGACAGACAGACCTACAGCATTCCAAATGGCACCCTATTGCCCATGGACCCTGGTCAAAAGTAATGCACAATGTAGGGAATATGGTACCATTTGGGACAGACCTACAGACAGGCAGAGGGCCATGTGGTTAGAGGCTCATGCCATACTCCTTTCGTCACTGAAATATCCATTTTTGCTGTTTAATATATATATATATATATATATATATATATATATATATATATATATATATATATATATATATGTTGAAGTTGAAGTTTACATACACTTAGGTTGGAGTCATTAAAACTTCGTATTTCAACCACTTCGCAAATTCTTCTTGTTAACAAACTATAGTTTTGGGAAGTCGGTTAGGACATCTACTTTGTGCATGACACAAGTACTTTTTTTCAACAATTGTTTACAGACAGATTATTTCACTTATAATTCACTGTTTCACAATTCCAGTGGGTCAGAAGTGTACATACACTAAAGTTGACTGTGCCTTTAAACAGCTTGGAAAATTCCAGAAAATTATGTCATGGCTTTGAAGTTTCTGATAGGCTAATTGACATAATTTGAGTCAATTGGAAAGGTACCACTTTCATCTGTACAAACAATAGTACGCAAGTATAAACACCATGGGACCACGCAGCCGTCATACCGCTCAGGAAGGAGACACGTTCTGTCTCCTAGAGATGAACGACTTTGGTGCGTAAAAGTGCAAATCAATCCCAAAACAACAGCAAAGGACCTTGTGAAGATGTTGGAGGAAACAGGTACAAAGTATATATATCCACAGTAAAACAAGTCCTATATCGACATAACCTAAAAGGCCGCTCAGCAAGGAAGAAGCCACTGCTCCAAAACCGCCATGAAAAAGCCAGACTACGGTTTTCAACTGCACATGGGGACAAAGATCGGTCTGATGAAACATAGAACTGTTTGGCCATAATGACCATCGTTATGTTTGGAGGGAAAAGGGGGCAGCTTGCAAGCCGAAGAACACCATCCCAACCGTGAAGCACGGGGGTGGCAGCATCATGCTGTGGGGGTGCTTTGCTGCAGGAGGGACTGGTGCACTTCACAAAATGAGCCAAAATTCACCCAACTTATTGTGGGAAGCTTGTGGAAGGCTACCCGAAACGTTTGACCCAAGTTAAACAATTTAAAGGCAATGCTAATTGAGAGTATGTAAACTTCTGACCCACTGGGAATGTGATGAGAGAAATAAAAGCTGAAATAAATCATTCTCTCTACTATTATTCTGATATTTCACATTCTTAAAATAAAGTGGTGATCCTAACTGACCTAAGACAGGGAATTTTTACCAGGATTAAATGTCAGGAATTCTGAAAAACTGAGATTAAATGTATTTGGCTAAGGTGTATGTAAATTTCCGACTTCAACTGTATATACACTACCGTTCAAAAGTTTGGGGTCACTTAGAAATGTCCTTGTTTTCCATGAAAACATTCATGAAATGAGTTTGAATAGGAAATATAGCAAAATGCATAGGAAATGTAGTCATTGACAAGGTTAGAAATAATGATTTTTAATTGAAATAATAATTGTGTCTATGTATATCTATAGATATATATAGAGAGAGAGATATCTAGAAAAATAGAGAGAGAGAGTTTCATTCCAAAATTAGCTTTTATTGTTGAAAGAAATTTTGAAAGAGAGAGGTGTGTTATTTCACTATCTAATCATGGCATGGGGTTGTTCATACATGTATTTATTTATCTTTTATCACTTGGTGGTTTCACTTCAGAGAGACAAATAATCATGCTTTTTTTGGAAAATGCTATATATCCACCTCACTCTCATACATTCGTGACATAAATATTAAGAACATTTTCAAAAAAATAATTCAATAGAGTAATATGTTATCTGTATGTAAAACATTTACATTTGACATTTTAGTCATTTAGCAGATGCTCTTATCCAGAGTGACTTACAGTAAGTGCATTCATCTTAAGATAGCTAGGTGAGACAACCATATATCACAGTCAAATATATAGGATACGAACATTCCATTCCAGGTAAACAATGGATGGATATATAGCGTTTTACAAAAAACACATCTAAAATCCATGAATCCGGAGAACAGTAATATTTTACACACACATGATGGTACCCATAAGCAATCATTTTTATGAAAAAACACAAATATTGGAAAATGTATGAATATAGCGTTTTGAAATAAACTCTTCATATGTATTTTCTTCTTTTCTTTCTTTTACAAATGTCATTGAACGCTTTCCTCTGTTTGTGTTGAAAGAGTAGACGTTACAATCAGAAGTTGTAGTATTTCGATAGTTTTTTATTGTTTCAATGTTACAAAGCTTGGTGTGATCTATCGCAGAAACCCTCGCGCCGTTGTCGCTGCGCGGCGCGCGTGTCTCCTGAATGGCAATGCATGAATTCAGAATATTGTATTTGAATGACACGTCTTGCATGGAAATACAACGATGCCTCGCAGATATTTACAACATCGAATATGCTACACAGGAGCAGCGCACACAGCATATGCAAATATACTGCCTGTCTCTCTCCAGGTCTCACGTATATGTCCCGTAGGCTATTCTGTTTCTAATTCACACCGTAGGCTGAGACTGTTTATTTATTTTTCCATAATTGGAAATGAAGTAAACGCTAACATTTTACGAATGAATGGCTCACGGCTGTGGAATTTGCATCTTATGATCTTAGTGAAAGCACTTTGGAAGTCTTTGTTAAAGTAGGCATAAATGATGGGGTTTAGGAGAGAGTTCGAATAGCCCAGCCAGTTGATGACGGCGCCCAGCCACTCTGGCATGTAACAACTCTCTGCACAGAAAGGCAAGACCAGCGCCACGATGAAAAACGGCAGCCAGCAGAAAATAAAAGTCCCCATGATGATACCGAGCGTCTTTACCGTTTTCCTCTCCCTGTACAGAGCTATTTTCCTCTTAGCCTCCGTGTTCTTTTCGTTCCTGTTCTCAAACCCTTGTGAGGACTGGGGAGTGTTGGGGAGAGGCAGGTGGTTCTTAGAATTGTTGCTAACTTCTATGATCTCCAACGACTCGCCGTCCTCCCCGTGCTTCACGGAGCCGTTTACGCACGGGGAGTTGGATGTAGGTTCCACACTGCGCTTCCAATTCTTTCCCCCCGCCTCTCCATTGATCTTCTTGTGAAAAATAGCGGGCGATACGGCCAAGCACTTGTCCGACACTTTCGCCTTTTCCGATTTCTTCACAGTTTTCCAAACCTGGAACCTGGCTGCCTTGAATATCCGCCCGTAGAGGACCAGCATGAGGATGAGCGGGATGTAAAATGCTCCGAACGTGGAGTAGATGGTGTAGCCCGGGTCCTGGCTGATGGTGCAGGCGTCCGGGTTCGCCCTGTCCTCGGCTTTCCTCCAGCCTAACATGGGCGGGATGGAGATTGAGAATCCAATCAGCCAAGTCACGCTGATTAACAGCACGGCTCGCCTGGGTGTCCTTTTGTTCACATAGTCTATGGGGTCCGTGATAGCCCAGTACCTGTCCAGGGCAATTGCGCACAGATGCAAAATGGACGACGTGCAGCACAACACGTCCAATGAGATGAATATATCACATATCTCCTGTCCCAGAGTCCATTTGTTCAGGACTTGGTAGAGGGCTGCCATGGGTAGTACCAGAACCGATACCATGAGGTCTGTGACGGCTAGCGAGCCGATCAGATAGTTGGCCACGTTTTGGAGCGACCTCTCCAGCGCAATGGCTGCGACGACGCACGCATTGCCGAATATGGAACAGAGGATGAGCGCGCAGAGCAGCAGAGAGGTGACCACCTGGTAACTCAGCTCCACCTCGGGCACACTTCTAGACCCCGTTGCATTCTCATTGTCACCCCACCTTGGAATGACATCCACGACGTCGGGGAAGGCTGTGGTCGAATTGCTGTTGTTACTGCTGTTGTTTATAAAATCCATAGTTTGTCAGGGACATGGGACAGCCGGTAGGCGCGCCTGGTAGGACAGGACAAGGTAACCGAAGGGGGAACCTGGATACTCAGTCAGTCCCTCGTGCTGGCGCCGGTGTGGGTACTACCGGGGTCCATCGGAGTTCCTGTGCCTGTTCCCTCATTCCGAGGACGCATGACGCGTACTGGTACCAGTGTGTGTGTGCGCATGTGTTTGTTGACGGTCGGGGCGCTCACTGGTCCTGCAAATGATCTGCGCCTGGTGACGCCGTGAATTCATTTATAAGCTACCAGCAGCAAGTAGGTATACGTCAGACGGCCATTGCATGAAGTCGCGGCGGAGTTATGTTGCTCTGCTCTCCCTGGTCGTGTCCTTTCGATAGCTGCATACTACAGATAAAGAGCGGAGCTTCTCCTCCCTCTTCTGTTTCTTTTCTACTTTTTTTTTTAACCTTTTCTCATTATCTGCAATAGATTATTGTGTTACCTCTGTAGCCTAATCAAATTATGCAAGAAATGAAAGTAGTTTTCTGCATTGCGAGTAACTATTTATTTATCAAATAAAAATACATGTTTTTTATTTCAGTCAATTGATATTTCGTTTTAAATTAATTTCGGGCTGAAAACGCGATTCATCTCATCGGACATAGGGGGGAGTAATTCTCTTCAAATGATGACAACAAAAAACAGATTTATCAGGCGGGAAAAAACTAATATTATTTAACAATGTGATATTAAATAATTGAAGTATAAATGGTATTTCATTAATAATATATGTCATTCTTAATGTGATTGAAAAATAGGCTCATTCCCAAAATGAATGGAGCCTGCCTTGTTTCAGAACAATGGACAGCGCCATGCATGAGTCCAGAACAGAAATCTGCTGCCAGCTGCTGTAAGGAACGAGAACTACGGCTGCACACTTTTGAACTCGGAAGAATGTGTGGTTTTCTGAACCACAGATGAGGAGAAAGTGAAAGCTTGCTCACGCTAGTTTATTAAAATCCCATACCAAGGTCGTGTATAAGAAAGAAACACCCGAACAACCCAATAACCTAACCAATGATAGACCTAAATGGTATATATTTTTTGTTTTATATTAGCCTATTAGGTCTATATTACTTAGTAGAGGTACTTACAGGCTTAGGTCAATCTGATTAATTTGATTCAATGCAATTCAATCTTTGAGGACTGCAACCACAGAAATACATTATTTTAAATGCCTATTGATAAGCCATTGTCAACTTCCCGTCTATGGTTATTTTGCTCAATGTCACCATATGTTTATGATTTGGTCCTCTGTAGCTCAGCTGGTAGAGCACGGCGCTTGTAACGCCAAGGTAGTGGGTTCGATCCCCGGGACCACCCATACACTAAAAATAATAATGTATGCACGCATGACTGTAAGTCGCTTTGGATAAAAGCGTCTGCTAAATGCCATATTATTATTATTATTATTATTTCGTACAGAAAAATAATTTGTTTGTAAATGCAACTATGGCCATGTAAATAATTGTTAGGCTACTCGTTTTGAATCCACCGGTGGCACCTTGTGTGGCCATAAAAGTTACTGGTATGTCTGCCTTACACCTTAGAAGTAGCCTGGGTACCAGTCTTTTTATCTAACATTCCACTCCTTGCCTCTCCTGTCATTTGCCGAAGAAGTCGTTTGTCCAGTCAATTAGCGTTATGGTTAAAAGTCATTATACAGATTTAGAATTGGCCTACCAACGCTTACATAATTTATATTATGACAGCTGAATCTCCCATAGTAACCGTGCCATTCCAAACACAAAAACCAGGAAAATAAACAAAAACCCAGTGGCATGCAAGAGGACGATGCGCTTCTTTTGATCCTAAAATGAAGAAAATCTGCTAAAAAAATAGGAGTAGACCCTCCCGCAGTGGAGAAGCTTACTGTATTATAATATATATGATTTACCGTTTATAATGTTTGGATCTTGAAATTATTCTATAAACGTTTTAAACTGATAGCCTATCAATTTATATTCCTGTGTCTATTCTCTTCCTTAGTTGTCTTTTTCAATGTTGTGCAATGTTATAGCTATAGTAAATGTTTATGAATTAATGATTTGCTGTTCATAATGGTTGGAATCCAACTGTTGGATCAATAAATTATTGTAGGCCTAATGGTGAAGTGCATCTGACTAACTGTTGATGATTGAATGTGTAAATGTAAAAAAATATATATATATATATTGTTTTAATGTTGTTGTTTTTCTAGGGACAGATACAAGATTCAATGTTTTAATTGTATCTATCCCTAACCGATTTGGCTATTATTATCTACTTATATTATTAACTCTACTGCCTAAAACTCTTTAATAATAAAAAGTCAAAGTCATAACAGTTTTAGTTAAAAGCCAATCTTTTAATTAAGCAGACTTTAACAGATCTACACTACCAGGGGTGTCGGGAGGGAGTCCCGGGAGAGGGCGGTTAGGTCAGGTAGGGTACCAGGCATTTCTAACGCCTCCTGCGGCCTCCTCTCCTGCGACGCCGGGACACCCTGGGGCGGCGGCGCCTACGGACAGGGCGACTGCTGGATCTTCTTCGTCTTCTTGGCATTGTGATTGATAGGTAGACTAAGAATGAATTTTAGACGGCCGGGGATCCGTTTTATAGGGCTGGAGGGGGGTGGAGTGACGTCATCATGTGATAAATGATGATGCAATAAATATTCATTACAGTTTGAATTTTGAAAACGACTTACTGTCTTCAGTGATGTCATAGTATAGCATTTGGCAGGATGACGCAATAGTGATATTTTTTAGCTAATTAAAACTGTGTTCTGTTTCTTTAGCCAACCCAATGAACCCTTGTTTAAAAAAGGGGGGGGATTTATTTAATATGGATGATTTCCATAAGAATGTGTTGTGCTTAAACAATAATACTGGGTTAAGGTGCACATTTCACACCTTCTGAACACTTAAGCTTTTCTTTTGAATGTTCATTTATCCGAGGTGGTAGGCTAATCCTCTTCACTGTCTTTTGCCTTGTAATTTTCAGTTGTGAAGTCGTAAATACGAGTTGGATGCATTCACCTGCTTTGAAATCATTTGAATTTGTTTTTATTATGGGTGCCCATTAGCTGCGGCCAAGGCAGCAACTACTCTTCCTGGGGTCCGGCAAAATTAAGGCAGTTGTACAATTTTAAAAACATTACAATACATTCATAACAGATTTCACAACACACTAAGTGTGTGCCCTCAGGCCCCTACTCCACCACCACACATTGTGAAACGCCGATTGGCTAATGGCCAACAAGCTGCATCAACCATAAACTAAAAGCACAGCTATCATGCTGGTAAACAAATTAGAGCGTTCAAAAATATATTAATAGATTGCTTTTTATAACAAAATGTTTTGTTGTTGCATTCAACTGCCGAAAATGTTGTTATTGAGGTCATTTCCTTAAAGGGGCAATCAGCAGTTGCTACATAAATTTTTCGACTTAAATTAATTATATGTAGGACTACCCATTGATTCTTGAAGAATATAACTAAATGCCTGATGAGCTTTGTTCAACTGTCATACCCCATCAGAACCCAAAACATAAGCATCTTTTACTCCAATGTTTGTAAAAAAAAATAAAAAAAGTTCATGTAAAAAAAACGCAGTATAGCCTCAAAACATGGTTAAACCCATAATTTTTACAGTTCAGAGGAAAAAGAGAGCTTTTAATTCAGGAGCTGTATTTACTATGCTCTCTTCCGGGACAATGTGGACAACATGAGTTCTGATGCAACAATTGTTTACTCGCAGAGGACAATAGGGAAGAAGTGGCTATTCTTAGCAAACAGATTAAGAACTTGCGCAATCTACTGGGGAAAGCACCCCCATCTACCTTCTTCTCTACACCACAGGCTGGACGCTGTTCCCATGTGTTGAGAGTATCACCGCCATGTCAACACTCCTTGACTGAAAGGCCAATGCCTTCCAGGGACCCCTCCCTGAAGAAGTCTCACACTCCCCTGGAAAATGGAACAGGACCGTGGCTTCTGGTGGATTTAGCAGATGATACTGTCACCAATCCTGCCGCCCAACCATGGAAGCACATCCCCCGCCTTAGGCCAAATGGAGGGAAGCGGCCTGTGGCAAATGGGGCTTCTTTGGCGTTGGGAAGCCCGACCCAAATCCACTTGTCAAACAGTTTCGCCCCCCTGGCTTCAGAGGTTCCTGTGCCATCATCCCCTATCCAGACTTCTTCCCAGGGGGATTCTGCATGGGATTCCGCCTGGGATTCAGCCTTGGACTCGGATCCTCCACGTTCCACAGGGATTCTGCCTCAGACTCGGATACACTGCGCTCCTCCTCTCACAGACCTTGAGGGTGTCTGACGCATTGTCTCCTCCGTCAGCCACAATGGGTTTTGCGGCTGGCTCGAGGCGCAAAAACTGCCGGACCTCCTCTGCCATTTCACCAGCCACTACCATCGGCAGCTCTATGGTGAAAAACATCTCGGTTCCCGGGGCATAAACCCTGTGCTATCCTGGGGCTCAGGTACAGGACATTATTAGGCTGCTTCCTAGTCACAATTGGCCCAGCGTCGTCCGGAATAGGGAAGGTTTGGCCGGGGGTCTTTACTTGGCTCATAGCGCTCTAGCGACTTCTTGTGGCGGGCCGGGCGCCTGCAGGCTGACTTCGGTCGTTATTCGAACAGTGTTTCCTCCGACACATTGGTGGGCAGGGTTAAGCGGGCAGGTGTTAAGAAGTGTGGTTTGGCGGGTCATGTGTGGCATTGTGTTATGTAACAAAACTGCACATTTTAGAGTGGCCTTTTATTGTCCTCAGCACAAGGTGCACCTGTGTAATGATCATGCTGTTTAATCAGCTTGTTGATATGCCACACCTGTCAGGAAAGAAATAAGCTTTTTGTGCATATTAAACACTTCTGGGATCTTTTATTTCAGCTCATGAAAAATGGGACCAACACTTTACATGTTGCGTATATATTTTTCTTCAGAGGTCTCCAAAGATGTCAGGGACAAGATTGTAGACCTACACAAGGCTGGAATGGGCTACAAGACCATCGCCAAGCAGCTTGGTGAGAAGGTGAAGGTGAAAGTGTTGTGGTCAGATGAGACCAAAATCGAGCTCTTTGGCATCAACTCAACTCGCTGTGTTTGGAGGAGGAGGAATGCTGCCTATGACCCCAAGAACACCATCCCCACCGTCAAACATGGAGGTGGAAACATTATGCTTTGGGGGTGTTTTTCTGCTAAGGGGACAGGACAACTTCACTGCATCAAAGGGACGATGACGGGGTCATGTACCGTCAAATCTTGGGTGAGAACCTCCTTCCCTCAGCCAGGGCATTGAAAATGGGTCGTGGATGGTTTTTCCAGCATGACAATGACCCAAAACACACGGCCAAGGCAACAAAGGAGTGGCTCAAGAAGAAGCACATTAAGGTCCTGGAGTGGCCTAGCCAGTCTCCAGACCTTAATCCCATAGAAAATCTGTGGAGGGAGCTGAAGGTTCGAGTTGCCAAACGTCAGCCTCGAAACCTTAATGACTTGGAGAAGATCTGCAAAGAGGAGTGGGACAAAATCCCTCCTGAGATGTGTGCAAACCTGGTGGCCAACTACAAGAAACGTCTGACCTCTGTGATTACCAACAAGGGTTTTGCCACCAAGTACTAAGTCATGTTTTGCAGAGGGGTCAAATACTCATTTCCCTCATTAAAATGCAAATCAATTTATAACATTTTTGACATGCATTTTTCTGGATTTTGTTGTTGTTATCCTGTCTCTCACTGTTCAAATAAACCTACCATTAAAATTATAGACTGATCATGTCTTTGTTAGTGGACAAATGTACAAAATCAACAGGGGATCAAATACTTTTTTCCCTCACTGTACACTAACTTTCACACATCTAGATGGCCGGGCGGGGTGGGTGTGGAGCCAGAGTCAGCAAGGGTTAAAAACTGTAGAACCCAGTTCCTACATTTGAATATAAAAATGGATTTTATCAAACAAAACTATGTTACATTTTATCTCTGGGACCGTTAGGATGACAAATCAGAGCAAGATTACTGAATGTAAGTACATTATTTACCTTCAGAGGTGAATGTATCAAATCAGTGGCGTGATACGTGTTTTGTTGTTGTGCACTCTCCTCAAACAATACCATGGTATTTCTTCACTGTAATAGCTACTGTAAATTGGACAGTGCATTTAGACTAACAAGAATTTAAGCTTTCTGCCCATATAAGACATGTCTATGTCCTGGAAAGTTTAATGTTACTTACATCAGTCATGCTAATCACATTAGCGCACGTTAGCTCAACCATCCCGTATACGGGACACCGATCCCGTAGAGGTTAAACAAATATTTTTCTCAATCAACAATGACAAGCCAACTGGGTCTGACAACTTCGATGGAAAATTACTGAGGATGACAGAGGACTACATTGCCACTCCTATTTGCCATCTCTTCAATCTAAGCCTACAGGAAAGTGTGTGCCCTCAGACCTGGAGGAAAGCAGAAGTCATTCCGCTACCCAAGAATAGCAAAGCAGCCTTTACTGGCTCAAACAACCGACCAATCAGCCTGCTAACAACCCTTAGTAAACTTTAGGAAAAATTGTGTTTAACTAGATACTATGCTATTTCACAGTAAACTAATTAACAACTGACTTTCAGCATGCATCTACAGTATCAGTCAAAAGTTTGGACACAACTACTCATTCCAGGGTTTTTCTTGATTTTTACTATTTTCTACATGGTATAATAATAGTGAAGACATCATAACTATGAAATAACATATATTGGATCATGTAGTAACCATAAAAGTGTTAAACAAATCAAAATATATTTTATATTTGAGATTTTTCAAATAGCCACCCTTTGCCTTGATGACAGCTTTGCACACTCTTGGCATTCTCTCAACCAGATTCATGAGGTAGTCACCTGGAATGCATTTCAATTAACAGGTGTGCCTTGTTAAAAGTTAATTTATGGAATGTCTTTCCTTCTTAATGCGTTTGAGCCAAACAGTTGTGTTGTGACAAGGTAGGGGGGTACACAGAAGATAGCCCTATTTGGTAAAAGACCAAGTCCATATTATGGCAAGAACAACTCAAATAAGCAAAGACAGTCCATCATTACTTTAAGACATGAAGGTCAGTCAATACGGAAAATGTAAAGAAGTGCAGTCGCAAAAACCATCAAGCGGTATGATGAAACTGGCTCTCATGAGGACCGCCAAAGGAAAGGAAGACCCAGAGTTACCTCTGCTGCAGAGGATAAATTCATTAGAGTTAACTGCACCTCAGATTGCAGCCCAAATAAATGCTTCACAGAGTTCAACTAACAGACAGATCTCAACCTCAACTGTTCAGAGGAGACTGCGTGAATCAGGCCTTCATGGTCGAATTGCTGCAAAGAAACCACTACTAAAGGACACCAATAAGAGGAAGAGACTTGCTTGGGCCAAGAAAGACGAGCAATGGACATTAGACCGGTGGAAATCTGTCCTTTGGTCTGATAAGTCCAAATTTGAGATTTTTGGTTCCACACCGCCGTGTCTTTGTGAGACGCAGAGTAGGTGAACGGATGATCTCTGCACGTGTAGTTCCCACAGTGAAGCATGGAGGAAGAGGTGTGACGGTGTGGGGGTGCTTTGCTGGTAACACTGTCTGTGATTTATTTAGAATTAAGGCACACTTAACCAGCAATGCTACCACAGCATTCTGCAGCGATACGCCATCCCATCTGGTTTGCGCTTAGTGGGACTATCATTTGTTTTTCAACAGGACAATGACCCAAAACACACATCCAGGCTGTGTAAGGGCTATTTGACCAAGGAGAGTGATGGAGTGCTGCATCAGATGACCTGGCCTTCACAATCACCCGACCTCAACCAAATTGAGATGGTTTGGGATGAGTTGGACCACAGAGTGAAGGAAAAGCAGCCAACAAGTGCTCAGCATATGTGGGAACTCCTTCAAGACTGTTGGAAAAGCATTCTAGGTGAAGCTGGTTGAGAGAATGCCAAGAGTGTGCAAAGCTATCATCAAGGCAAAGGGTGGCTACTTTGAAGAATCTGAAATATAAAATATATTTTGATTTGTTTAACACTTTTTTGGTTACTACATGATTCCATATGTGTTATTTCATAGTTTTGATGTCTTCACTATTATTCTACAATGTAGAAAATTTTAAAAATAAAGAAAAACCCTTGAATGAGTAGCTGTGTCCAAACCTTTGACTGGTACTGTGTAGGGAAGGGCACTCAACATGTAAAGCACTTACACAAATGAAGGATGATTGGCTGAGAGAAATGTATAATAAGAAGCTTGTAGGAGCTGTTTTGTTAGACTTCAGTGCAGCGTTTGACATTATCGATCATAATCTACTGCTGGAAAACCGTGTGTGTTATGGCTTTACATCCCCTGCTATATCATGGATCAAGAGTTACCTGTCTAACAGAATACAGAGGGTGTTCTTTAATGGAAGCCTTTCCAACATAGTCAGGCATTCCCCAGGGCATCTGTCAAGGCCCTTTACTTTTTGTCAATCTTTACTAATAACCTGCTACTGGCACTGAGTAAAGCCTGTGTGTCTATGTATGAAGATGACTCCACACTATACACATCAGTTACCACAGCAAGTAAAATGACTGCCACACGTAACAAAGAGCTGCAGTCAGTTTTAGAATGGGTGGAAAGTAATAAATTAGTATTAAATGTTTAAAAAAATTAAAAGCATTGTATTTGTGACAAGCCATTCACTAAACCCTAATCCTCAACAAAATCTTGTAATGAATAATGTGGAAATGGAGCAAGTTAAGGACACTAAACTGTTTGGTGAAAACATATTGATGCATCGGTAGCTAAGATTCGTAGAGGTGTGTCTGTAATAAAGCACTGCTCTGCTTTCTTGACATTTTGCTATCAACAAAACAAGTCCTACAGGCCCTAGTTTTGTCACACCTGGACTACTGCCCAGGGATATGGTCAAGTGCCACAAAGAGGGACATAAGAAAATTAAAGAACAGAACAGCACGGCTGGCCCTTAAATGTACACAGAGAGCTAACATCAATGACATGCATATCGATATCTCCTGGCTCAAAGTAGAGGAGAGATTGACGGCATCACTACTTGTCTTTGTGAGAGGACATGTTGAAAGCACCGAGCTGTCTGTTCAACCGACTAGCACACAGCTCAGACACCCATGCATACCCCACAATAAATGCAACCAGGGTTCTCTTCACAGTCCCCAAGTCCAGAACCGACTTCGGGAAACGCACAGTACTACACAGAGCCAAGACTACACGGAACTCTATTCCACATCAAGTAACTCATGCAAGCAGTAAAATCACACACTCTACACACACGTACATTGTAATCTTGTTGTATGGTGGTATTATACATTTTGTATTGTAGAATTGTAGTGGTGTAATAATGTTATATGATGTACTGTTTTATATTTTGTTTTATGTGTAATGTAAGTGCCTTAATGTGTTTGGACCCCAGTAAGAGCAGCTGCTGCCTTGGCAGGAACTAATGGGGATCCATAATAAACCCCAGGAAGAGTAGCTGCTGCCTTGGCAGGAACTAATGGGGATCCATAATAAACCCCAGGAAGAGTAGCTGCTGCCTTGGCAGGAACTAATGGGGATCCATAATAAACCCCAGGAAGAGTAGCTGCTGCCTTGGCAGGAACTAATGGGGATCCATAATAAACCCCAGGAAGAGTAGCTGCTGCCTTGGCAGGAACTAATGGGGATCCATAATAAACCCCAGGAAGAGTAGCTGCTGCCTTGGCAGCAGCTAAGGGAAATCCCTAATAAATACAAAATACCCAAAAATATAATGTATTGTCAGTCCTTGCATCCAAATTTGAGAGTGGTTACATTTCTCCAACCCATCCCCACCGCTTTTTACTGAAACAGTGGTGGGGAGTACAATTTGTTATGGTTTCAACTTCTGATTGCCACTTTAAGGGGACATCAGAGGTCAGCATGTGGGAGAAGTCGGAGCTGAGGGATGCTAGACGAGTTTCCCACTAGTAATTACCAGTTGGAAGGGCGTTCAAGTGGATTTTCCACAGTCGTATGTGGTAAATACCACCTTCCCACTTGGATATGAACACAGCAGAAATCCCATAGAAACAAACTTTTGGCTGTCTTTTTGAGCAGGTGAATATACCGGTTGTAATCTCATTGATCAACGTCTCAACAAAATATTACCCAATTGTCCACGTTGAAATGACGTAGTGTACCCAGTGGGATAATGTCTGTACCGTAAAATAAAGCTGACTTCAGGCTCTATTCAATCTGTATCGCTGAAACGTTACAGATTGCGCTATAGAAATGTAAAGGTAATTTCCGAGTGAGCCGACATATGCAGTGTTTACCGTGAATGTGGTCTCGGCTAATGCGGGAACATTACCTTTAAATTTCAATCACGCTGTAACAGTGCATTTCCACATAGCATGATAATTCAGAAAGCCATGGCAGCTCAGCCCTCATGTGGGTGATAACAAGTTAGCAAGCAGGCTAGGTAGTGCTAGGTATCAACAGCCAATCCGGTAGGGGCTGGAAGCTATAGTGAGCTTCGATTGGTTAATAGCGTTGCAATGTCGCAGAGTATTTACATAAAGTTCAGTTTTCCTCAAGTTTAGTCCCGCCATGTTCACGCTCCCTCGCCCATGCTCGCATCGCCCAACGGTCCCCACCCACTTCCCTTTCCTTCATTGAATATCAATGGCTTCCGAAGTTTCATCGCCCCCTGTCATCCCCTGTGGAAATCCACTGTAATGCTGAACTTCCGCGATACGGATTGAATAGAGCCCGACGTCTGCACTACTCTATGATGCGATTCTGTTTCCCACCAACGGGCTAGTGGCACATGATAAGCCTATAACACTGGTAGCCTACACATTTTACACCATCGAGGATTTGCTGCAGAGGAAGAGGGCTATTTTCTCACAGATCAAATGGACCTCTCTCTCATTTACACGTACTACAAAAATACAACCATTTGAAATCGCACCTTTTAATTTGTGATAATAATATTTACAATTTTACATGTCTATTTCCCAAACAAACAACTTGGCTCCCCATCACTCACTAAGCGCCACTTAATTTTTTTTGGCCTATTAAATCAATAGATTAATCCCCCCTCAAAAGTTATTAAATCACCAGTTACTCATTAATTGAAGTATTTATTTATGGTAATACAACATAAATCATTACATTCAAATACACAAGTTAATGTACTTATCTATTTAGCATTTCTGCCTTGTTGGCTTTCCACTGACGCACACACACACACACATACACACACACACACACACACCCTGCTGATCAACCAGAAAGTGAAAGCGCTGACCATGTTTGTTGAAAAAAACAAATACCTCTGGTTATTTCGCCTTATGTTTTTGGCTTCAATGGCTGCATTGTTGTGCTGTGTGGCTGCATGTTTTTCTATAGGCCCCGAGGGACAATTGGGAGGCTAATCGCACCCCTTTTGTGGAAGGGCTCACCAGGGGGGCTTTAGCTTTGTCAACAGTGCAGAATGTCCCAGGGGGCCATCAGGGTAGTGCAGGGGGCCGCTCTGCTACGCTCACCTCTGTAAACGTCTAGGAGATTGACGGTGCACTCGAACGCTCCCCTCAACCTTAAGAGAGCTATAGCCCCGGGTATCTAGAACCACCAGGGAAGCATCCAGGGAGAGGGACAGGGACTGAGATCAACTGGAGAGAGAGAGGGAGAGAGGACCAGAGAGAGAGAGAGAGGTGACCATCTGGAGTAATTGGATTAGAAGAGAGGATAGGCTAGGTGGGGACATACCAGGTGTTCTGGTGAGGGCCAAGAGAGCTGGATCATGTGCTCACATGTGGGGAGCCACTAGTGTGTATGGCAGTGGTGGTGGTGGTGGTGGTAGTGGTGAAGACAGTGATAGTGAGCTGGGCCATATGGGCGAAGCCTTGTGTCTGGAGGTCAGGCCTCATTTAAGATACATAGATACAGGTGGACCAGAGAGAGAGGCTCGCTCAGCTGGGGTGGAGCAGCCATCAAGGCTGGCGCCTCCTGGGAGAAAAGCACATAGAAAGGACTACAGAGAAAGGGACAGAGAAAGAGAGAGAGAGAGAGGTACAGAGAGAGTGCAGGAGAGAGGAATAGAGACCGAGATTGGGAGAGGAACAGAGAACGAGGGTGTGCAGGAGAGAGAAACAGAGAAAGAGAAGGACAGAGACAGAGAGAGTGCATGTGAGAGAAATAGAGAGAGAGAGAGAGAGATAGAGTGTAGGTGAGAGAAACCGAGAGAGAGAGAGAGAGAGGGACAGAGATAGAGAGAGTGCAGGTGAGAGAAACAGAGAGAGAAGGACAGAAATAGAGAGAGTTCAGGTGAGAGAAACAGAGAGAGAGAGAGAGAGAGAGAGAGAGAGAGAGAGAGAGAGAGAGAGAGAGAGAGAGAGAGAGAGAGAGAGAGAGAGAGAGAGAGAGAGAGAGAGAGAGAGAGAGAGAGAGGGACAGAGATAGAGAGAGCAGGTGAGAGAAACAGAGAGAGAGAGAGGGACAGAGAAAGAGAGAGTACAGGTTAGAGAAATAGAGAGAGAGTGATAGAGAGTGCAGGAGAGAGAAATAGAGAGAGAGAGAGAGAGAGAGAGAGAGAGAGAGGACAGAGATAGAGAGAGTGCAGGTGAGAGAAACAGAGAGAGAAGGACAGAAATAGAGAGAGTTCAGGTGAGAGAAATAGAGAGAGAGAGAGAGAGAGAGAGAGAGAGAGAGAGAGAGAGAGAGAGAGAGAGAGAGAGGGACCAGAGACCAAGAGAGAGACAAAGAGAGTGACCAGGATAAACACAGACAGGGAGACCAGAGACCAAGAGAGAGACAAAGAGAGTGACCAGGCCAAAAACACAGACAGGGAGACCAGAGACCAAGAGAGAGACAAAGAGAGTGACCAGGACAGAAACACAGACAGGGAGACCAGAGACCACGAGAGAGACAAAGAGAGTGACCAGGATAGAAACCCAGACAGGGAGAGAGAGTGAGAACGAGGGACAGAGAGGGCGAGAGGGATAGGACACAAAGCTTTTCAAACAGTAATGCCAACCCTCTCCAAACTACCACCATGGAGGCTCCAGAGGGTCAGGGGAGACTGCAGAGCGGACTACCCTCACCTGGACGCCCCCATGCCAGCTACCAACGATCTGGCACAACCTCCATCTCTCCTGCCTTACTCCTCCCGTCTATCCGAATCAGAACTTCCACTCTGTCGTCAAGGAGACCGTCGCCGGCAGGTACTGGCATTACGGAAACGCGACGTGGCATGCACGCCGTTAGACAGCCAGGTGCATTCCGGGGTGAGCCAGGATCAGGGATGAGGATTGGCCGATCATCTCCGAGAGGAAGGACTCGGACACGCCTCCTCTCCAACAGCAGCTTAGATCTGGGAGAGGAAGAGGAAGATGAGGAAGAGGAGGAGGAGGAGGAAGAGGAGGAGGAAGAGGAAGAGGAAGAGGATGATGATGATGATGAGGAGGATGAGGATGAGGAGGAGGAGGAGGAGGAGGAAGAAGAGCCAGAGGGTAGTGGTTTGCTGGGGGTGGTGACTCAGACCCTAACTCCTGCTCTTCCCTCGTCCCCTGCTCCTTCAGCGATGGATAGGAGGATGAGTAAAAGAGAGAGGAACAGGGTGAGGAGGCAGAGGAGGAGGCAGAGGAGGAGAGAGCGATGGAGACAGAGCCAGCAGGACAATACACAGGTGAGACCGTATGCCCTTATCTAGTGGTGGCTAAAGTTAGCTAAAGTTATTACCGGCTGCTTAAAGAATACCAAACAATGGATTACAGTTTATTTTGATCCGTAGACTACTTTCAGGCTGAGGAACCATCTAACACAACATTGTAAAATACTGAACTTCCCCTTTAATGTCAGATACTGTAGGTATCTGATCCTTTGTCTGATTACAGTCTGAAGCCATCACTCTGTTGGCCTCGCTTCCTGAAAGCATGATCAGCTGTATAGAACGGAATCTTCTGATGCATTTTAATACAAAGGCCATTAAAACCTCTCACACAAGCTTGAGTTTCCTTTATTGATCCAACTAAGAGCCCATTATCATTAGTATTTTTTGAAAGCCTTTAACTCTACCACAACAGTGTATCATTCACACAAATACCAAGCAGTGCACTGTGTGCTCTCTGCTGTGTTCGTTACAACTTGTATGTGTGTGTGTTTCTGCACACTGTAGCATGTGTATACTATACCATATGTAAAATGGATCAGTTCTGTACCAGACAGACAATGTCTCTCAATAGACTAGGTTACAGTGTGTTGCTTTAGCCAACGGGTCACTGTGCCAAACCAGATATGTCAAGGACAGAGCTTTGTTGTATATTCAGTGACTTGGTGGGCTGATGACTGACTTTACAGGCCCATCAATGTCAGTGTGTGTGTGTGTGTGTGTGTGTGTGTCTGTGAGTGTGGGTGTCCCGCTGACTATCGACAAGCCCCACCAGCTTGTCTCAATAGCCATTGTCTGTGCAGTTAAGGTGGGGTTATATCTGAATGGGCTGCATGATGAGGCTTGGGCAGAGAGCCCTTCAAAACCACCCAAACAAAAGAACAGATTCCAGTCTGATTGGTCGATGCAGATCCACAGGCACATTGCTGGACTGGAATGATTGTGACTGGCTGTTGTTTAGTTTCTGCCATCATTCTCTGTGGACATGATGTCAATTAGCATACCGTATGTAGAAGCTGCCATACACATTACACAACATACAATGTGCTCCTAGCCGATATCATTGTGGCCATATGATTATCAGATTGGTTTTGTGAATTGTTATGAATAACTTGCTGTGGCAATGGATGGAGTTAAGTAGTTGGCTAGATGACTACTTGGAAGATGCCAATTTAAATGCTGTGTGTGTAAATGAAGTGGTTGGCTAAATAAAATAAATAACTGTGAACAGAATATAGTGTGGCCAGTGGTGGAAAAAGTACCCAATTTTCATACTTGAGTAAAAGTAAAGATACCTTAATAGAAAATGACAAGTAAAAGTGAGTCACCCAGTAAAATAATACTTGAGTAAAAGTCTAAAAGTATTTGGTTTTAAATATACTTAAGTTTCAAAAGTAAATGTAATTTTAAAATATACGTAAATATCAAAAGTAAACGTAAAAGTATAAATAATTTCAAATTCCTTATATAAAGCAAACCAGATGGCATCATTTACTTGTTATTTATTTATTTATTTACGGATAGCCAGGGGCATGCTCCAACACTCAGGCATCATTTACTATCGAAGCATGTGTTTAGTGAGACCGCCAGATCAGAGGCAGTAGGGATGACCAGGGACGTTCTCTTAATAAGTGTATGAATTAGACAATTTTCCTGTCCTACTAAGCATTCAAAATGTAACGGTTACTTTTGGGTGTCAGGGAAAATGTATGGAGTAAAAAGTACATTATTTTCTTTAGGAATGTAGTGAAGTAATAGTAAAAGTTGTCAAAAATAGAAATAGTAAAGTAAAGTACAGATACCCAAAAAAACTACTTAAGTAGTACTTTCAAGTATTTTTACTTAAGTGCTTTACACCACTGAGTGTGGCAATACGGGTACTAGTTTTGAGTACCAGGCTGTTCCTGCTTCTGTATACAGTGTTGCC
Organism: Coregonus clupeaformis; assembly: GCF_020615455.1. Lineage (NCBI taxonomy): Eukaryota > Metazoa > Chordata > Actinopteri > Salmoniformes > Salmonidae > Coregonus > Coregonus clupeaformis. The sequence goes on from NW_025536391.1 coordinate 32,812, forward strand.
TTGCCTTGTTTTGTAAGACACTGACAAGTTTGCTAAAAACAGAGAAGGACTGACCCACACTCTGATACAGATCAGTACTCTCAGACTGTGTGTATTGTCCTGTAGCCAGATTCTCTCTGTGTACATCATGGGACCATGTGCCTTTGGTCCCGTTTCAGATTCATATTTTGAGATTCATGTAATGTAAGCACATTTCAGGCATGGTTTGTTCCTGCTTTTTCAGTCTCTGCACTACAGGAAGTGTTCTGTTCCTGTGCAGCCCAGGGACAGAGGAGTCTGGGCTGTGTTAGAGCAGTGTTCTTTAATATCTAGTGGGGACCCACAGCTAACACACCTGCTTCAACTCATCATTAGGTGTGTTAGTATTGGAATGAAACGAAAGCCTGAATACACCGTGGGACCACAGGGTCAGGGTTTAAGAACACTGAATTAACAACACACTGTATCCGTGGCTACTAAACACCGTGAGTCCACAGGGTCAGGGTTTAAGAACACTGAATTAAGAACACACTGTATCCGTGGCTACTATACACCGTGAGTCCACAGGGTCAGGGTTTAAGAACACGCTGTATCCGTGGCTACTATTTGGTGTTGTTCTGGCTGTGTCTTCGGGAGTGCTGGCTGGACTGTGTTTTTCTGCTCAGCTTGGGGACAGCTGCTTCCAACGCTGTGTGTGTGTGTGTGTGTGTGTGTGTGTGTGATTAGAGGACTGTTCAGTGGTAGGTGTTGTGTTCTGTGACAATGACACACTTTTGAGAGGCGGCTGCACGGTAGCAGTGAAATCACTAGAGTTCCCCCTGGGTGTGATAATGGTAATTACGATGGGAGGACCTCCAGGCTCCTGTAGGCTACAAACATACCAAACCCCATGAGTAAAGAAGCGGTAGGGATGGGAGCCCTGAGAGGGAGTAGGATGAAGATGCCCCCAGATGCTGATCCAGACTCTAGCCTTTCCCCCACTAATGATGTAGGTTAGGATTGGAAGAGGGTACGCGGATCCTAGATCTGTGTCGGGCAAGTTTCAGCCAGAGTCCCTGATAGGGTTCAGTGAGTCGACTGTGGAGCCACATCAAGTAGCCTTCCTTACAGCTGTAGTCTCTCTCTCTCTCTCTCTCTCAATTCAAATCAATTCAATTCAATTCAATAGACTTTATTGACATGGCAAGTTAAATTACTTACATTGTCAAAGTATACATATAACAAAAATGGTGGGACCAACAGCAATAATAATAGTAGTAGTGGAAATGGGATTACCATTAACAGCAACTACAACAACAATATTAATGAGAATAACAATACATTAAAGCAGTAGTAGTCGACCAATCTCAACGTGACTGAGAAGACACATTACATGCTATGAAAGCCAAAACAAAACAGGAAATATTATTGACATTACATTACACTTTTCACTGGCTGTCCCTCAGGTTGTGGCAGGAGGACACATATTTGGCTGCCAAAATCGCACATTTTGGCTTTTCACCCAATAAATATTTGATTTTTTCTTCCTCTTTTATAGTTTCAAATTCGTTGTACTGAATGATAATTTTGGGAAAGAAAGATTCTCTTAGGTCTGAGTATTTGTCACAGTGTAATAGGAAATGCAGCTCTGTCTCTACCTCTCCCCGGGGCAGAGTGAGCACAGCCTGTCCTCTCTGGGCAGCCAGGTTTGCCTGTGACGACCGGTCTCTATAGCCAGACTGTGCTCACTGAGTCTGTACCTAGTCAGTGTTTTTCTCAGTTTTCTATCAGTCACAGTGGTCAGATAGTCTGCCACCATGTACTGTCTGTTTAGAGCCAAATAGCATTGGAAGTTTACTTTGATTTTTTTGTGGTGTCTTTCCAATAGGTGATATATTTTTCTTTTGCTTTGTGACGATTTGGTTGGGCCAGATTTTCTGAGTGCTGTCCTGAGGCTCTATGAGGTTGGTTTTGGTTAGTGAACTGAGCCTCAGAACCAGCTGGCTGAGGGGACTCTTCTCTTGTTTCATCTCTTGACATAGTAGAGCTGTGTGATGGAATGTTTTGGGGTCACTTGTTTTTAGATGGTTGTAAAATTTGATGGCTCTTTTTTCTATTCGAATAAGGAGGGGGGTATTGGCCCAATTCTGCTCTACATGCGTTATTTGGAGTTTTTCTTTGCACTTGCAATACAGTCTTGCAAACTCTGCATGCAGTATTTCGATTGGATGTTTGTCCCATTTGGTAAATTCAGTATTAGAGAGCGGACCCCATACTTCGCTGCCATATAGAGCAATTGGTTCTATAACTGATTGGAAAATTTTGAGCCAGATTCTAATTGGAATTTCGATTTTAATATTCCTTTTAATGGCATAGAATGCTCTTCTTGCTTTGTCTCTCAGCTCATTCACAGCCATGTGAAAGCTACCTGTGTTGCTGATATTTAGTCCTAGATATGTGTAATTTTTGGTGTGTTCTAATAGAACTGTGTCCAAATAGAATTTATATTTGTCAGCCTGATTTCCTGACCTTTTTGGAATATCATTATATTCGTTTTTTAGATTAACGGTCAGGGCCCAGGTCTGACAGAATCTGTGCAGATGATCTAGATGCTGCTGTAACCCCTCCTTAGTGGGAGACAGTAGCACCAGGTCATCTCTGCGCACAGCAGACACTTGATTTCAGTGTTGTGTAGGGTGAGACCAGGTGCTGACGATTCTTCTAATGTTTTTGCCAATTCGTTAATGTAGATGTTAAATAGTGTTGGACTTATTGGGCAGCCCTGTTTCACTCCACGTCCCTGAGAGAAGAAGTCTGTTTGCTTGTTGCCGATTTTAATCGCACATTTGTTTTTAGTGTACATTGATTTAATAACATCATATGTTTCCCTCCAATACCACTTTCTATTAGTTTGTAAAAAGACCTTTGTGCCAAATTGAATCAAATGCTTTCTTGAAGTCTACAAAACACGAGTAGATTTTGCCTTTGTTTTGATTTACTTGTTTGTCAATTAGAGTCTGGAGGGTGTAAATGTGGTCTGTTGTACGATCATTTTTACAAATCCAATCTGGCTTCTGCTTAGGACGTTGTGTTCATCAAGGAAATTATGTAGTCTGCTGTTTATGATACTGCAGAGAATTTTCCCCCAAGTTGCTGTTAACTCAAATTCCTCTGTAATTATTTGGGTCAAATTTGTCTCCATTTTTATAAATTGGTGTGATCAATCCTTGGTTCCAAATATCGGGGGAAAATACCTGCGGTTAGGATAATGTTGAAGAGTTTGAGTATAGCCAATTTGAATTTGTGGTCTGTATATTTGATCATTTCATTTAAAATACCATCAGCACCACAGGCCTTTTTGGGTTGGAGAGTGCAAAGTTTTTCCAATAATTCTTGTTCTGTAATTGGGGTATCCACAGGATTCTGATAGTCTTTGACTGCTGATTCAAGGATTTGTAATTTTTCTTGTATATCTTGTTGTTCTGGGCTCTTTGTTATATTGCTGTAGAGGTTTGCAAAGTGATTTCTCCACATATCCCCATTTTGGATAGCCAATTCCTCCTTATGAGGTTTGTTTAATTTATTCCAATTCTCCCAGAAGTGGTTTGATTCTATGGATTCCTCAATCACATCCAGCTGATTTCTAATGTGCTGTTCCTTTTTTGTTCTTAGGGTGTGTTTGTATTGCTTCAGTGTTTCCCCATATTGAAGACGTATATTTTTGTTGTCTGGGTCTCTGTGTTTATGATTAGATATATTTCTCAATGACTTTCTTAGATTTTTGCAATCATTATCAAACCATTTTTCATGATCTATTATTTTTGGTTTGCTCTTATGTTTCTTAAGATTAGCCAAGGAGGCTAATTTGTCAAATATAAAGTTTATGTTCCAAACGGCCAAATTTATACCTTCATTGGTGTAGGAGAATGTTAATGCTAAAAAGTTGTCCAGGAGAGATTGTATTTTTTGGCTACTAATTGCTTTTTGGTAGATTTCTGTACTGTTTGCACTCCATCTATAGGTCTGTTTAGTACCATGTAATTTATTGGGCCGTGATGCTTCATGGTTGGGTTCTGCTCTTTTCAGATACACTGTGATTTTACTGTGGTCAGAGAGAGGTGTTAGTGGGCTGACTGTGAAGGCTCTGAGAGACTCTGGGTTAAGGTCTGTGATGAAGTAGTCTACAGTACTGCTGCCAAGGGATGAGCTGTAGGTGTACCTACCAAAAGAGTCCCCCTCTTAACCTACCATTGACTATGTACAGACCCAGTGTTCGACAGAGCTTCAGGAGCTGTACTCCATTTTTGTTTTTCACTTTGTCATAGTTGTTTCTAGGGGGTATGTGGGGGAGGGAAAGGTTGTTGCTTCCCGGTAGGTGTTTGTCCCCATGACTGTTAATGGTGTCTAGTTCTTCTGCTGTTCTAGCATTCAGGTCTCCACAGACCAGCACATTGCCTTGGGCCTGAAAGTGACTAATCTCCCCTTCTAGAATGGAGAAACTCTCTTCATTGAAGTAGGGTGACTCTGAGGGGGGAATGTATGTGGCACAGAGGAAGACGTTTTTATCTGTTAAGATAGCCTCCTTGTTGATTTTTAGCCAGATAAAGAATTCTCCTGTTTTGATCAATTCGATTGAATTAGTTAGTTCAGATTTATACCATATTAGCATTCCCCCTGAGTCTCTGCCCTGTGTGATTCCTTTTAATTTGGTGGATGGTACGATTATCTCCCTATAACCTAGTGGACAGCCAGTGGAAACATCACCTCTGCACCATGTTTCCTGTAGTACTACAATATCAACATCATCAATTTCTTTAAGGAAGTCTGGGTTTCTGCTCTTTAACCCAAAAGCAGAGGACTTCAAGCCTTGTAAATTCCAACATGCAACGTAAAAAGACTTCATAACTGTTTTTTCTTTACATTCAAAATGAGATAAACACTCACAATCCAACAAGAACTATTAAAATATGATTTTTCAATTAAGGTAAACTCTTATTATGCAAATGTGATTTGTTTATCATTTAAGATAGTATTTGTGTCATGCCACTTGGGTGGATGTAGTGTGAGGATGGTGGAGTTCTTGTGCTCATCTTACCATGACCCTCGGCCTATCACATGTGAGCATAGTAGATTCAGCATTTGTTTGATGTCACTCATTTCGTTGGTGGGAGCTGGACCAGTTGCTCCTCTCACAGCTTGTGCATAGCTCTGTCTGCCGGGCTGTGGCTCCTCCAGGTGTGGGTCTGTGGTGGGGGAGGGGGTGTTAGGCCTCGTCTGGGTGGGTCTGAAGCTGGGCTGGGGTGGTCTGTGCTGCGCTGGATGTGGTGGGCATTGAGGTTGAGTGGTGCTGTGGCCGTGGCTGGGGGTCCAGGGTACTGGTCCGGGGTGTTGTCTCGGTGATCTCGGGGGGTGGAGATTGCTCCGCTGTTCCTGGGTGGAGAGGTCGGGATGCGGTTTAAAGCGACGTCCTGAGAGTCTTAGCAAGGATGGGGACTGTCTCCCTGTACAGGTGAACATGGTCATAGAGACAGTCAAGATCGAGGGTGGGATGGTGGGCCAGGTGTACATTGGGTCTGCAGGGCACAGTCCCGGGAGAGGCTGGCGTTTATTCTTTGGATTGTGGCAGGGTGGAAGTCCTTCCTCTGTAGAAGGGTTGACACCACGATCCTTGAGTTGGGGAAGATTGCAGAGGCCTTCTCAATCACTCCCCGTAGTGAAGTCGCCACCCTCTCCTGCTGAGCACGCAGGTCGTTGCTTCCGGTGTGTATGATTATGTGGCTTGGCGACCCAAGCTGGGTCTTATCAAGCAGCGCCATGGCACTCTGTGTTGTTGGGCACCACACCTTTCTCGTTTTGTGTCTAGGGAAAAGTTTCTTCTCCTGAACAAACTTCCCATTTGAGTCCATCAACAGGACAATCTCAGCCAGTGTTTCTTCTGGACTGGAGGGGGTAGAGTTGGGGCTGGTGGGTGTTGGAGCTGGGGTGTGGCTGGTCTGTGCCGGTGCCGCTGTCAGTGTGAGGCTGTTTTGGGGGCTGGGGGAGAGGCATGCAGCCGGCAGGGCTGGGGAGGCCTGGCTGGTTGAGGTGGGCTCCTCTGCTGTGTGATGGCAGGTCATAGAGTGGTGATCTAGCTGCTCCTGCAGTCTGTCCTCTGTTCTCTTTCTCTCTTGCAGCTCCTCTCTTAGTGTGGTCAGCTCGTTATTACTGCTCTGCCTGTCTTTCTGGAGCTCTCTCACCTCCTTTGTTAGATCAGCCAGCTCTCTCTTGAGTCCGTCTCTCTCTTGCTGAACTTCTTTCAACTGTGTTGCAAGGCTGCTGTCCTGCTCTGTCCGCACCTTGGTTAGGAGCTCTTCTAAGGTGTGGATGTCTGGTTGCTGTTTGCTCACACTCTCCCTGAAGCAGGACCACCTCTCCCTCCAGTGTGGTGAACTGATCCTCATGGCAGCCATGGTGGTGAGGAGGGCCTGAGCCTGCTCTGCACTGAGGGGGTCGCTCTCCTCCTGGGGCGTGTCCTCCACTATGGTGGGAAGAGAGGTGCTGGATGTGCCTTTTGGGTGGGGATAGTGGGGGGTGAGGGTGGTGCTGGTGGAGTTTGTCTTGTGGGAGGGCATGTCACTGGTGGTGTCCTTCTCTCTCTGCTCTCTCCTTAATGGTCTGAAAGTCTGTTTCAAACAGCCTAAGGTTACCTTGCACCATGACAGTCCCAGTCTTGTAGAGGTTGATTGTTATCATGGTGCTGTCAGGGTCATCTGTCTCTTTCACTTTCAGCTTCCACCCATTACAGATTCCCTCTTTCTTTACGGATGGGTAGTGAGAGCAGACTGCTGAGCGCCATGCATTTGGCTGGTCAGTGAGAAAGATGAGATTACTCACATCACCGTTTTTGTAGAGGTCTGTGAAAAGGGTTTCTGGCCTCCCTTTAGTAGATTCTGTTTAAAAGCTTTCCTTGTTGTGTCATTTTTGGCTTCTGGAGGGTAGAAAATGGACTCAGCGCTGAGGGGGAGTGGGGACATGGTGCCTGTGGGCTCTGCTACTACTGCTGCTGCTGCTCTGTTCTGCTGCACTGTTGCTATGGCAACCAGTTTTGTTTGTCTGCTGCTGTTGCTAGCTAGCTCCTGTTTAGCTCAAAAACCAGCAAAAAGAGTGAAAAATCTTCACACACAAAAACAGAAGATATGTTTAAAGTTGGAGTCCGTGCTTCTTTTTGATTTACTCACTCAGTTTGGTCGTTTGATGTAGTTGTATTAACTCCTTGCTAGGTTTGTCCTAGCTCAATTTTTCTGGCTGGCTTGTTAGCCTGCTGGCTAGGTTTTGTTGTGTAGCTAGCTAGTGAGAGTCAACTTCTTAATTTGAGGCGCAAGTTACTTTTTTTCTATTCTGATTTAATAGAGTTGTTGTTCATCACTTCTTGCCTTGAATTATTTTTAGATTCGAAGTGTTTATCTCATTCTAAAAGAAAAAAACTGAAATAAATCAGGAGCACATGTTGAGCATGACCTCTCTCTCTCTCTCTCTTCTCTCTCTCTCTCTCTCTCTCTTTTCTCTTTCTCTTTCTCTTTCTCTTTCTCTCTCTCTCTCTCTCTCTCTCTCTCTCTCTCTCTCTCTCTCTCTCTCTCTCTCTCTCTCTCTCTCTCTCTCTGCTCTCTCTCTCTCTCTCTCTCTCTCTCTCTCTCTCTCTCTCTCTCTCTCTCTCTCTCTCTCTCTCTCTCTGTCTCTCTCTCTCTCTCTCTCTCTCTCTCTCTCTCTCTCTCTCTCTCTCTCTCTCTCTCTCTCTCTCTCTCTCTCTCTCTCTCTCGCTCTCTCTCTCTCTCTGTCTTTCTCTCTCTCACACAAAAAGAAAGAGTACTTCCTGGTAACAATAAGGTAGAATAGATACATTTAAAAACAAATACAGTGTGCTTGAGGTGTGCATTAATGGGTTTTTATCAGTGTTGTGTGTTCCCCTAGAGTGTCTGAAGAACTGGGCTGTCTGCTTCCTATTTTCTGATGTGCTTCATCTGCCAAATATCTCACATCTCAGGCGCACCACTGTAGACATACCCCCGAGCAAAATAGTTGTATGTCTGCTGCCCCAGTTCAAACTTCAGTTGTGTGCCAGCCTTACAGATGTAGGATCTTAATGTGATCACTCTTTTGTTACAAACTTGTAGTTAATTCAAGGTTTAAAAACCCCTAGTATATTGACGCACTGGTACATCAATCTAAGTAACATAATACAAAAATCCCCATCAACATCCGTCGTTTTTAAGCTAGAGATTAGTTTTTTTGCATGGGCTGCGTCTCAATCCACCGCATCCGCCTATTGCGGCCTTCCGCATCTCTGGTGGAAGGTGGCCGAGCTACAGCGGTGTTTGTCAGACCATGAGACGTCTTCTCACAAAAACGTCTGTAGTGTTCGAACGGTTTGGCCTACAAAACTATTATGACTCTCACAAATATGATAGTGTTCTCCATTTTGCTTTACGAACCCCCACAAGTGTCACGGGACTCGCCCTGAAGTTGTAACGATGATGTGCCAACTTCTGTTTGTAGCGTCCGATCCATTTGGGCTACAATCTAATGTGACCCCACAGTGGAAAGGGGAGGTTCTCACGAACACAATGGTGTTCTCCGTGGTGTTCTCTACGACCCTCACAAGTGTCACAGGACTTGTCTGAAGGTAACCGGTGCGTACCGGTTTAAAACATTTATGGAAGTATGGACGTAGTTTTGTGCCTACCCAAAAAAGGGGTTAAATATGTGTAAAAAAAGAAATATACTGTATATATATATTTTTTTTTCACATATTTAACCCCTTTTTTGTATATATATATATATATATATATATATATATAAATAATTCTGAGCTTTCGTATATCTTCTATAAAACCTTATTCCTTATGATTTATTTTTGGATTGTTTTGTTTTTGCATTCATGAATGTGTTATTCAATGAGTTTCTATGGGCTATAGTAGTAAAGTCCAAAATCGATATATTATCCCCCAAAAATTATACATATTTTTTTATACATAAAGGGGTCCTAAAAATTTTATAGCTAAATGATCCATGGTATGACCATCTTAAAACCATTCCACATGTTAGCTTAGAACCCCCCCCCTTAGACTATTAAGAATGAAAAAGGCTAAAGATTGTCATTTCCACTTTAAAATGTCCAGACTTGATTTGCCCCAGCAAAACAATTATCAAGCCCTACAAATAATGTCCATTCATTATATTCCACACATCATACATATTTCACATTTGCGGTTCCTGCAGGATTATTTTCCTGCTGTAGCAAACTGGCTCCAAATTAAGATCCTACATCTGTATAAATGGCTCAGTGGGATGTCAGACTTTTCCCAGATTTTGAGTGTCTGCTAATACAAACCAATCTCCAAGTTAATAATGTAACATTGTTATTGGAATCACAATGTCTTCGGTTTTAGTTACTGGAGCAAAGCAGTTCCCTATAAAAGCTTTGATTCATCAGAAAGCTACTGCATAAACTTGCAATATGCAGTAGCAGCTAAATTCTTGACTAACTGACATTAATTTTGTCAGAAGAATATATTGGAAGATTATATAGGCCTAGCATCATTACAAACAGTGTCTTACTTCACTGGTTACCTGATTTCACCATTGTATTTCATATCTACCAAACCCTCAACTCACCTGCCTTAATCAGGTCTGCACCAGTACACCTGTCCACAAATCAAATAGAGCTTCATGAAATATAATATCAGGGGAATAGAACACGTTATAGACAAATACACAGTCACTGGAAATCATGTAGAGTTTGTTTGGTACAGTGCCTTGCAAAAGTATTCATCCCCCTTGGCGTTTTTCCTATTTGTTGCATTACAACCTGTAATGGATTGTTATTTGGATTTCATGTAATGGACATACACAAAATAGTCCAAATTGGTGAGAAAAAAAAAACCTGCCAAGAGAGGGCCGCCCACCAAAACTCACGGACCAGGCAAGGAGGGCATTAATCAGAGGCAACAAAGAGACCAAAGATAACCCTGAAGGCGCTGCAATGCTCCACAGTGGAGATTGGAGTATCTGTCCATAGGACCACTTTAAGCCGTCCACTCCACAGAGCTGGGCTTTATGGAAGAGTGGCCAGAAAAAAGCCATTGCTTAAAGAAAAAAAATATGCAAACACATTTGGTGTTCGCCAAAAGGCATGTGGGAGACTCACTAAACATATGGAAGAAGGTACTCTGGTCAGATGAGACTAAAATTGAGCTTTTTGGCCATCAAGGAAAACGCTATGTCTGGCGCAAACCCAACACCTCTCATCACCCTGAGAACACCATCCCCCACACTGAAGCATGGTGGTGCGCATCATGCTGTGGGGGTGTTTTTAATCAGCAGGGACTGGGAAACTGGTCAGAATTGAAGGAATGATGGATGGCGCTAAAACAGGGAAATTCTTGAGGGAAACCTGTTTCGGTCTTCCAGAGATTTGAGACTGGGACGAGGTTCACCTTCTAGCAGGATCAAATGATACAACCCCCAAAAATCATGTTTAATTCCAGGTTGTAAGGGCAACAAAATAGGAAAAATGCCAAGGAGGGTGAATACTTTACGAAGCCACTGTAAGCAGCTGTCAAATAAAAAAGGTGCTATATAGAACCTAAAAGGGTTCTTCAAAGGGTTTTCCAATGGGGACAACTGAAGAACCCTTTTTAGGTTCTATATAGCACCTTTTTTATTTGACAGCTGCTTACAGTGGCTTGCGAAAGTATTCACCCTCCTTGGCATCTTTGGGTTCCATGTAGAAACCTTTCCACTGAGAGTTCTACATGGAACCCAAAAAAGGGTTCTACCTGGAACCAAAAGGATTCTCCTATGGGGACAGCTGAAGAACTAACCCCTTTGGAACCCTTTTTTCTAAGAGTAGAGGTCAAAGTTTATATTAACATGGCAGGGTGTTTCTCTCAGCCTTCAGGAGTACAACTCATCAGCATCTACTTGAATATTTTTGTCAACCTGACCTTGACCTTGAATTTAACCTTGGTCTTGAGTGGGTTGTGTTATGTTATTCAACCATTTTATGTCCTAGACTTCCACAGGGAACCCAACTGATCTGATTATCTGTTTTGTCCTGTTCTTTTGAAATAACAGTACAATGATACAACCCTCATGTTCTGTGTCCCAGAATTCAACAGGGAACCCATCGAGCAGCAGTGAGGAAGAGGATGTGAGTGCTGGGGACAGAGAGGGCTTCATCTGTGCTGTGTGTCTGGACATTTACTTCAGCCCTTACATGTGCCACCCCTGTAACCACATCTTCTGTGAGCCCTGCCTCCGTACCCTGGCCAAGAACAGCCCGACCAACACCCCCTGCCCACTCTGCAGGACCGCCATCACCCACGTCTTCTTCCAGAAGGGTGAGCACATTATCCAAGCACTTTTCTCCTTGTCTCTCTCATGACCACTGCTCTATAAAAGACTGCAGTTAGTAGACCCATGGTGGAACCATCTAGCAGGCACGTGAACAGATAGGGGTCTACCTGTGCCAGAGAATCGGCTCCTTTGCACTCGTCAAGTGCCCTTTTGGGTGGTGTTATATATACAGTGAGGGAAAAAAGTATTTGATCCCCTGCTGATTTTGTACGTTTGCCCACTGACAAAGACATGATCAGTCTATAATTTTAATGGTAGGTTTATTTGAACAGCGAGAGACAGAATAACAACAACAAAAATGTATTTGCATTTTAATGAGGGAAATAAGTATTTGACCCCTCTGCAAAACATGACTTCGTACTTGGTGGCAAAAGCCTTGTTGTCAATCACAGAGGTCAGACGTTTCTTGTAGTTGGCCACCAGGTTTGCACACATCTCAGGAGGGATTTTGTTCCACTCCTCTTTGCAGATCTTCTCCAAGTCATTAAGGTTTTCGAGGCTGTCGTTTGGCAACTCAAACCTTCAGCTCCCCTCCACAGATTTTCTATGGGATTAAGGTCTGGAGACTGGCTAGGCCACTCCAGGACCTTAATGTGCTTCTTCTTGAGCCACTCCTTTGTTGCCTTGGCCATGTGTTTTGGGTCATTGTCATGCTAGAAAACCCATCCACGACCCATTTTCAATGCCCTGGCTGAGGGAAGGAGGTTCTCACCCAAGATTTGACGGTACATCCGTCCATCGTCCCTTTGATGCAGTGAAGTTGTCCTGTCCCCTTAGCAGAAAATCACCCCCAAAGCATAATGTTTCCACCTCCATGTTTGACGGTGGGGATGGTGTTCTTGGGGTCATAGGCAGCATTCCTCCTCCTTTAAACACGGCGAGTTGAGTTGATGCCAAAGAGCTCGATTTTGGTCTCATCTGACCACAACACTTTCACCCAGTTCTCCTCTGAATCATTCAGATGTTCATTGGCAAACTTCAGACGGCCCTGTATATGTGCTTTCTTGAGCAGGGGGACCTTGCGGGTGCTGCAGGATTTCAGTCCCTCACGGCGTAGTGTGTTACCAATTGTCTTCCTGTTGACTATGGTCCCAGCTGCCTTGAGATCATTGACAAGATCCTCCCGTGTAGTTCTGGGCTGATTCCTCACCGTTCTCATGATCATTGCAACTCCACGAGGTGAGAACTTGCATGGAGCCGCAGGCCGAGGGGAGATTGACAGTTCTTTTGTGTTTCTTCCATTTGCAAATAATTGCACCAACTGTTGTCACCTTCTCACCAAGCTGCTTGGCGATGGTCTTGTAGCCCATTCCAGCCTTGTGTAGGTCTACAATATTGTCCCTGACATTTGGTCTTGGTCATGGTGAGAGAGTTTGGAATCTGATTGATTGATTGCTTCTGTGGACAGGTGTCTTTTATACAGGTAACACACTGAGATTAGGAGCACTCCTTTAAGAGTGTGCTCCTAATCTCAGCTCGTTACCTGTATAAAAGACACCTGAGAACCAGAAATCTTTCTGATTGAGAGGGGGTCAAATACTTGTTTCCCTCATTAAAAATGCTAATCAACTTAAAACATTTTTGACATGCATTTTGCTGGATGTTTTTGTTGTTATTCTGTCTCTCACTGTTCAAATAAACCTACCATTCAAATTATAGACTGATCATTTCTTTGTCAGTGGGCAAACGTACAAAATCAGCAGGGGGATCATATACTTTTTCCCTCACTGTATATATATACAGTTGAAGTCGGAAGTTTACATACACTTAGGTTGGAGTCATTACAACTCGTTTTTCAACCACTCCACAAATTTCTTGTTAACAAACTATAGTTTTGACAAGTCGGTTGGGACATCTACTTTGTGCATGACACAAGTAATTTTCAAACAATTGTTTATAGACAGATTATTTCACTTATAATTCACTGTATCACAATTCCAGTGGGTCAGAATTTTACATACACTAAGTTGACTGTGCCTTTAAACAGCTTGGAAAATTCCAGAAAATGATATAATGGCTTTAGAAGCTTCTGATAGGCTAATTGACATCATTTGAGTCAATTGGAGGTGTACCTGTGGATGTATTTCAAGGCCTACCTTCAAACTCAGTGCCTCTTTGCTTGACATCATGGGAAAAAAGTTGTAGACCTCCACAAGTCTGGTTCATCCTTGGGAGTAATTTCCAAACGCCTGAAGGTACCACGTTCATCTGTACAAACAACAGTACGCAAGTATAAACACACAGCCGTCATACCGCTCAGGAAGGAGACGCGTTCTGTCTCTTAGAGATGAACGTACTTTGGTGCGAAAAGTGCAAATCAATCCCAGAACATCAGCAAAGGACCTTGTGAAGATGCTGGAGGAAACAGGTACAAAAGTATCTATATCCACTTTAAAATGAGTCCTATATCGACATAACCTGAAAGGCCGCTCAGCAAGGAAGAAGCCACTGCTTCAAAACCGCCATAAAAAAGCTAGACTACGGTTTGCAACTGCACAAAGATCTTACTTTTTGGAGAATGGCCATAATGACCATTGTTATGTTTGGAGGAAAAAGGGAGATGCTTGCAAGCCGAAGAACACCATCCCAACCGTGAAGCACGGTGGTGGCAGCATCATGCTGTGGGGGTGCTTTGCTGCAGGAGGGACTGGTGCACTTCAAAAAATAGATGGCATCATGAAGAAGGGAAATTATGTGGATATATTGAAGCAACATCTCAAGACATCAGTCAGGAAGTTAAAGCTTGGTCGCAAATGGGTCTTCCAAATGGACAATGACCCCAAGCATACTTCCAAAGTTGTGGCAAAATGGCTTAAGGACAACAAAGTCAAGGTATTGGAGTGGCCGTCACAAAGCCCTGACCTCAATCCTATAGAAAATGTGTGGGCAGAACTGAAAAGGCGTGTGTGAGCAAAGAGGCCTACAAACCTGACTCAGTTACACCAGCTCTGTCAGGAGGAATGGGCCAAAATTCACCCAATTTATTGTGGGAAGCTTGTGGAAGGCTACCCGAAACGTTTGACCCAAGTTAAACAATTTAAAGGCAATGCTACCAAATACTAATTGAGTGTATGTAAACTTCTGATCCATTGGGAATGTGATGAAAGAAATAAAAGCTGAAATAAATCATTCTCTCTACTATTATTCTGACATTTCACATTCTTAAAATAAAGTGGTGATCCTAACTGACCTAAGACAGGGAATTAATTGCTTCACTACCCTCCCGCAGAGAGTCCTCCAGGGAGTATTACACACCTTGGGTCTAGCAGATGAGTCATTCAGACCAATGAGAGAAAATACAACTGAGCCTTCTATTTACACATTAATATGATGGAGGGCTATGGACGGAATAAAGGCAGGTTTCAAAATGGGTCAAATCTGCCCCAGCTAAGCTTATGTAGCCTGGGCCTTTCTTGCTTCCTTTGCCCTACCTACGTTAACATGGGTTACAAATATAAACTATTCGTTTTTTGCACACTGATTACAGATGCGTCGTGTTAGGTGATTGAATGCAGGTGATTTGTGTGCTGAGGGCTAACACCACAGAAAGCAGAGGGGATGTACTGGTGAGAACCTCATAGACATTAAGGGTGCTTGACAATGATTGGACAGCATGGTTTGTAGATGAGATTATTTTGCTGATTATCCAGGCCAAGGTCACAATGGGGACAACCGTAGCTTTCTGAGAGGAGAGACAGAGGGAGACTGAGCACCTTGATCTACTTCAAATCAAACACTTATTTTGTCTCCAAATAAATGTTGATTCCTGTGTGTTTCACACAAGAATACAAAAGTGCAAACATCTAACCAGAATCTACCCAAATAGTTTTAAGATAAACTGTGATAGTGTTTGATGCTAAAACAATCAGATAGTAAACAAGGAAGGGCCTTTTATTGTTCTGTGTCTGTGTTGCAGAGTTGAACCACACAGCACGGTCATTCTTCCCAAAAGAATACCTCTCACGGAAACAGACTTTCCAGAAGGCAAGCTGTGCAAAATGGCCGCTCCCAAGCTGCAGGAAACTTTTCCGTATTTTTGAAGTGAGTGTTATTAACTTTCTATAGAGATGATTGAGAAAACATAATGGTTATGTTTTATTTTACAGTCAAAAATTAAACTTGGTATCGAAATAGAGATGACCATATGGTAATGTATTTATTTATTACCATTATGCTATGATTGCATCATTATTATTTATCACTTACTGTACACTTTGTATTCCAAGATTAACGTACATGCAGATTTATTTGGATAGTCCATCTGTAGATTCTCTACAGACTATCAGTAACATTTCAACTAACTATCTACATTTTTACATTTTAGTCAATTAGCAGACGCTCTTATCCAGAGCGACTTAGAGTAGTGAGTGCATACATTTTAATAATTGTTTTCATACTGGTCCCCGTGGGAATCAAACCCACAGCAATGCTCTACCAACTGAGCTACACAGGACTGAGCTACTAATCCTAGCTCTAACCCTAACCTTAACCCTTATCCTAACCCTGAACTTAACCCTTACTCCAACCCTAAACCTAATCCTAACCTTAGCAAGCAGTTGCTTATCAACAGATAGTTTGTTGATAGTATGAACATCCGGACTATCCAAATAAAGTGTGACCAAAAGTTGGAATAACCTGATTTTTTCCTGTCATTCCAACCCTTCTCCAGGTTTCCAAAGGCAAACTAGTCCGATAGCCAGGCGTCAGTTCCCCCATGGGGGGTATCGTCTGGACACCATGGACTTTGAGGACGATTCTCGTGGCTGGCGTTTCGACATGGACATGATCATTATCTATATCTACTCTGTCAACTGGGTCATCGGCTTCATCATCTTCTGCTTTCTCTGCTACGTCTTCTTCCCTGCCTTCTAAAGACGGATGGATAGGTGGGTGGATGGATGGAGAGAGGAAGGGAGGAGGTTAAAGGAGGAGAGGAGGCAGAGTCATTTACAGACAAATTGGAGATGTGCTTGGTAGAAGACAACCAACAGTGTTCCAGCTGATCCCTATTGAATTGAGGAAACAGGGTACCATACAGTGGGGAAAAAAAGTATTTAGTCAGCCACCAATTGTGCAAGTTCTCCCACGTAAAAAGATGAGAGAGGCCTGTAATTTTCATCATAGGTACACGTTAACTATGACAGACAAATTGAGGAAAAAAAAATCCAGAAAATCACATTGTAGGATTTTTAATGAATTTAATTGCAAATGATGGTGGAAAATAAGTATTTGGTCACCTACAAACAAGCAAGATTTCTGGCTCTCACAGACCTGTAACTTCTTCTTTAAGAGGCTCCTCTGTCCTCCACTCGTTACCTGTATTAATGGCACCTGTTTGAACTTGTTATCAGTATAAAAGACACCTGTCCACAACCTCAAACAGTCACACTACAAACTCCACTATGGCCAAGACCAAAGAGCTGTCAAAGAACACCAGAAACAAAATTGTAGACCTGCACCAGGCTGGGAAGACTGAATCTGCAATAGGTAAGCAGCTTGGTTTGAATAAATCAACTGTGGGAGCAATTATTAGGAAATGGAAGACATACAAGACCACTGATAATCTCCCTCGATCTGGGGGCGCCACGCAAGATCTCACCCGTGGGGTCAAAATGATCACAAGAACGGTGAGCAAAAATCCCAGAACCACACGGGGGACCTAGTGAATGACCTGCAGAGAGCTGGGACCAAAATAACAAAGCCTACCATCAGTAACACACTACGCCGCCAGGGACTCAAATCCTGCAGTGCAGACGTGTCCCCCTGCTTAAGCCAGTACATGTCCAGGCCCATCTGAAGTTTGATAGAGTGCATTTTGATGATCCAGAAGATGATTGGGGAGAATGTCATATGGTCAGATGAAACCAAAATATAACTTTTTGGTAAAAACTCAACTCGTCGTGTTTGGAGGACAAAGAATGCTGAGTTGCATCCATACCTACTGTGATGCATGGGGGTGGAAACATCATGCTTTGGGGCTGTTTTTTCTGCAAAGGGACCAGGACGACTGATCCGTGTAAAGGAAATAATGAATGGGGCCATGTATCGTGAGATTTTGAGTGAAAACCTCCTTCCATCAGCAAGGGCATTGAAGATGAAACGTGGCTGGGTCTTTCAGCATGACAATGATCCCAAACACACCGCCCGGGCAACGAATGAGTGGCTTCGTAAGAAGCATTTCCAAGGTCCTGGAGTGGCCTCCAGATCTCAACCCCATAGAAAATCTTTGGAGGGAGTTGAAAGTCTGTGTTGCCCTAGCGACAGCCCCCAAAACATCACTGCTCTAGAGGAGATCTGCATGGAGGAATGGGCCAAAATACCAGCAACAGTGTGTGAAAACCTTGTGAAGACTTACAGAAAACGTTTGACCTGTGTCATTGCCAACAAAGGGTATATAACAAAGTATTGAGAAACTTTTTGTTATTGACCAAATACTTATTTTCCACCATAATTTGCAAATAAATTCATTAAAAATCCTACAATGTGATTTTCTGGATTTTTTTCTCATTTTGTCTGTCATAGTTGACGTGTACCTATGAGGAAAATTACAGGCCTCTCTCATCTTTTTTAAGTGGGAGAACTTGCACAATTGGTGGCTGACTAAATACTTTTTTTCCCCACTGTATATGGGGCATTGGGGAATCACATGATCTGTACACAGTCTACCTATAATATCATGAAGGCAATGCTTCAAGTTGAATGGAAATAAGCAACAACAAAAACGTACCTGGATTGATTCTAAGTCTTTTTTATGATTGGCAATAGCAATTATTTGTAAGCCGCCTTCACTCTTGCCAGAAGTAGAAATCTGCTCATGCCTTTCTAACGGTTTGTTTCGCTGATATGTACAGAAAACTGTTACATACAAGTATTATTTTATTTAAAAAATATATATAATTCTGCGTTTCCTCTACTCCATTTAGAAAATGGGTTGCTCAGCATTGTGGATTCAATTCATTCACTTCTGCTCTAAATGGCTCTCATGGTCATGATGTAATTTCTTCTGTTTATTTCCGGCATCAGAGCACTCCTTGGGTCTGTAGTCGTTCCAATTCAAAGTATTCACAGTGGCATTGCTTGAAATCAGCTATTGTGCTGTTAAGAGTATTGTACAATTGATTTGTACAATTCCTGACAGTAATAAAGTCATTATACCGAACCACATGGTTTTCCTGGGTTTCAGAGTCACAGAGTCCCTAAATATAAAGAGGAACCAGGGCTCGACATTAACGCTTGTCCTCTTGTCCGGGACAAGTAACAAAAAATTGTCTGACAAGAATATAGATTGAAGTTGTCCGAATAGACAAGTAAATGTTTTTATATATAACAATATCAAACAATTACGCTGATAAGATTTGGATCAGAGAGGCCAACATTGGAATAATATTCAAATAAATGTTTCATGTACATAAATAAAAAAGCCTACATGTCAAAGTGTAGACGATATGCATATTGGCTAGGGCCTCATGTCCAAATGCCAGAAAATGAAGCCAAACTTTAATGATACATAAATATAGTCTAAAGGCCAGTCATGTTTGACAAAGATAATGAAGGATAATTAACATTAACGTCTAAAGGCTTGATTCTGTCGACATACTCGAGGCACGGTTCCTTCAGATCAAATGGTCACAAGACCAGAGAGTGAAGGACATTGCATGTTGCACACCGCACATCACCCACCTTGAATCTGAGCAGAGGCGGTCAGCATTTTGAAACTATTTAACCATAAACTTGATTATTTTAAACCTGGATGTTTTATGTCATTTTGTTAAGCATGTCTTACCTTGTTTCAAATTAACCTAGCCTAGCCAAAATATGACCACAGAAATGTTGATGCAATTATTTTATTTAGAAACACTTAATATGGTGTTACAGATTTATTTTATTTTTGGACAAGTGATTTGAGCTTTTGGACAAGTATAAAATCTGTCCTACTTGTCCAAAGGACAAGTAGCAAAAAAAGTGAATGTCAAGCCCTGGAGCATGACCAAAAGTCCCCAAACCGTATAGGCCACACAATACTTCACATTATCATCCGTTACAGCAGCGTTCTTTCAACTGTAGAAACAGGGAATCACTGATTCATTTACCCAACACTGTGATGTTGTCAAGATGTCATTTGCTATGAAGAACATTGGCCTTGCACATTGACTGAGACTATCTCATTTTAAAGGATAACATACAGTCAGGGGTTGTTATAAACACAAAAACAAAGTGGTGGGTTTCTTCAATTAATTTCCTTTTTACTGTAATGTTGTCATGAACACATGTAGACTATCCCTCTTCCTCCTCCATTCAAATCATGATACATCACCACCATCTATGCTACAAATGGATCATTCAAAAATAAATACATTTTCTGTAATATATTCGTTTTTGATATTCAACTGTATTTACGAAAGAGAAAAAAAATTAGTAATTTTGAGTCATCAATAAATTGTATTTACAACTTCAAGGACTGCTTGCTCCTGGATTCCTTCAACAGTAACACAAATAATGGATTATGTCATCTCATGTTGCTGTCTGAGCGTTCATTGACAGTCCACCTGAGATGTGAAAGACTTGATGTAATGTCCCTGGCTTACACTGTGACTATGGAGTCCTGGCTGAGGAACAGCCCTGCCCACTGTTAGCCTTCTGTTTCTGATTGGCCCTCAGGGTGGACATGGAATATCCTGCCCACTACTCCGGGCACCACAGCCACTCCCACCTCCTCCCTCCAGATTCTCACTCTTGGATCTCTCAATGGCTGCAGAAACACCATTAATACACGCTCCAGGTTAGCTCTCATTCACAGATGTGATCAGCACAACAATGAAAACCAGCTCTTGCTTGAATAAGAGATTCCTTATCTGAATGAATGAATTAATTAATTAATGAGGCAGCTGTGTTCACCAGACACAGAGGGGCTGCTGGACACCTTGATGAGGCCCATCCTGTGGCCAGACATGCACCTCTTCATGCCCAGACTCAAAGTGGTTGATGAGGATGGTCGACAGGATCTGAGCGTTCTCTATGTCGTTCCTATGAGGACAGCTACTGAACATGGTGTAGCCATCTTTGCCCTGAAGACAAAACAAGAGAGGATAAAAATGAGAATATTGTCAATGTTTCCTTTGCTCTGAAGCCAACATGGCTGCTTACTATACTGCTGTGAGGAGACAGTTTTACCTGTCCACTTAATAACAATGCATCCTCCGCCGGCTAACTAATGGATGACTTTACTTGTTCTATATAACGTGAGAAAGGTGTACAATGCTATTGCAGTGGCTGTGGCTGTGTGCTAATATGAACCTGAAGACTATACCCTACCTTTGTTAAGAATTATTTCATGGCCACTGCATACTTTCTGTCTCTATCTAGACTCTTGCCTTGAGCCTTCACTGTCTTAGCGATGACTCTGTGGCCAGGTTTTTCATTGGGATCAAAGCCAATCTGGATCCCTGAAACCTGGGGAAATCTGAAAAATGCACCTTGTGTCAAAAACCGTTCTGATTGCTTTTCATGTGAGAACAAAGAAGTAACTACAATAAAACCAGTTCACTCATAATGTGGTTTTGGTGCCTTTTCAATGTGTTCCAGTGCGGTACCTTCCATCTAAATCAGGTTCTCGTAGAGCTGCTGCCCCGTGGCCTCCACCACCAGCACTGGGTCTTTTAGGGGCAGGATCTGCAGCAGGTCATGCATGGTCATGGGATCCGCTGGGTGCAAGCAGTCAGAACGCAGAGTACCTATACAGGGACAGAGTCATGGTTCAACAGACAGACCTGGGTGCCAAAAGTTTTCAGAATTGAACAACTCTGCAGTATTTTTTTAAAAATTCTGAAATCAAATATGGAGGTAATATTTCATAAATAAACCTCAACTATGCTTATGACTGAAACAAAAAATAAATGGAAGGTGTAATAACCTGAGTTTAAAATCGTTACCTTAGCATGAGTGGCCTCCAGCATGGCGTTGGTGATCAGATTACTCAGGTTGCACTCTGCTCGTCTCACGGTGGAGCAGCGTCCATCCAGGGTCACGCCTGTGTGGCACAGGACCTCTCCAAACATATGCTGAGACAGAGTGGCATAAATTCGTAAAACATAATCTTAGTGGCATCTGGGCTGGCTAATAACACAGACACACACTAGACTACTGTAAGCTAATCAAGCTGCAACGACTGATACTCACCTGCATATTATCAGCGTATCCTTTCACAATCTGTTTGATTTCCGCATCTTCCTCAAGGTCTCTCATTGTAGCTTTCTTTTCACAGGTGTACTTGAACGTCCCATCCTGGCGACATTGACATTGACATTGGCGCCGGAGAAGATGGCTGCCGTTTTACAGCCCTCTAACCAATTGTACTATTATGTGTGTTTTTCCGCGTTATTTGTAATTTATTTTGTACATAATGTTTCTGCCATCGTCTCTTATAACCAAAAAGAGCTTCTGGATATCAGGACAGCGATTACTCACTCGTATTGGACAAATAATTTTTTCTTCAATGAGGCGGCCGAGAAGAATATCCTACAGACACCCGACAAGGCCCAAATCACTGTCATTCGCATGAGGAAGAGACAGAGATATCGTGGACGTAGGTTCGGGGTGCCTTGTAAGGATCTGACGGCGAGCAAGTAAAACTGCCGCTCCCATCAATCCTATTAGCCAATCTTCAATCATTGGAAAATAAATTGGATGACCTAAGATTACGGTTATCCTACCAACGGGACATTAAAAACTGTAAGATCTTATGTTTCACCGAGTCGTCGCTGAACGACGACATGGATAACATACAGCTAGCGGGCTATCACGCTACATCGGCAGGATAGAACGGCTGACTCCGGTAAGACAAGGGGTGGCGGTCTGTGTATATTTGTAAACAACAGCTGGTGCACAAAATCAAATACTAAGGAAGTCTCGAGGTTTTGCTCGACTGAGGTAGAGTATCTTATGATAAGCTGTAGACCACACTATTTACCAAGAGAGTTTTCATCTATATTTTTCATAGCTGTCTATTTACCACCACAAACCAATGCTGGCATTAAGATTGCACTGAATGAGCTGTATAAGGCCATAAGTCAACAGGAAAACGCTCATCCAGAGGCAGCTCCTAGTGGCCGGGGACTTTAATGCAGGGAAACTTAAATCCGTTCTACCTCATTTCTACCATCATGTTAAATGTGCAACCAGAGGAAAAAAAAAACTCCTAGACCACCTTTACTCCACACACAGAGACGCATACAAAGCTCTCCCTTGCCCTCCATTTGGCAAATCTGACCATAACTCTATCCTCCTGATTCCTGCTTATAAGCAAAAACTAAAGCAGGAAGCACCAGTGACTCGGTTAATAAAAAAGTGGTCAGATGACGCAGATGCTAAGCTACAGGCCTGTTTTGCTAGCACAGACTGGAACATGTTCCGGGATTCTTCAGATAGCATTGAGGAGTACACCACATCAGTCACTGGCTTCATCAATAAGTGCATCGATGATGTCGTCCCCATAGTGACCGTCGTACAGTGGGGGAAAAAAAGTATTTAGTCAGCCACCAATTGTGCAAGTTCTCCCACTTAAAAAATATGAGAGAGGCCTGTAATATTCATCATAGGTGCATGTCAACTATGACAGACTAATTGAGAATGTATTTCTCCAGAAAATCACATTGTAGGATTTTTTATGAATTTATTTGCAAATTATGGTGGAAAATAAGTATTTGGTCACCTACAAACAAGCAAGATTTCTGGCTCTCACAGACCTGTAACTTCTTCTTTAAGAGGCTCCTCTGTCCTCCACTCGTTACCTGTATTAATGGCACCTGTTTGAACTTGTTATCAGTATAAAAGACACCTGTCCACAACCTCAAACAGTCACACTCCAAACTCCACTATGGCCAAGACCAAAGAGCTGTCAAAGGACACCAGAAACAAAATTGTAGACCTGCACAAGGCTGGGAAGACTGAATCTGCAATAGGTAAGCAGCTTGGTTTGAATAAATCAACTGAGGGAGCAATTATTAGGAAATGGAAGACATACAAGACCACTGATAATCTCCCTCGATCTGGGGCTCCACGCAAGATCTCACCCCGTGGGGTCAAAATGATCACAAGAACGGTGAGCAAATATCCCAGAACCACACGGGGGGACCTAGTGAATGACCTGCAGAGAGCTGGGACCAAAGTAACAAAGCCTACCATCAGTAACACACTACGCCGCCAGGGACTCAAATCCTGCAGTGCCAGACGTGTCCCCCTGCTTAAGCCAGTACATGTCCAGGCCCGTCTGAAGTTTGCTAGAGTGCATTTGGATGATCCAGAAGAGGATTGGGAGAATGTCATATGGTCAGATGAAACCAAAATATAACTTTTTGGTAAAAACTCAACTCGTCATGTTTGGAGGACAAAGAATGCTGAGTTGCATCCAAAGAACACCATACCTACTGTGAAGCATGGGGGTGGAAACATCATGCTTTGGGGCTGTTTTTTCTGCAAAGGGACCAGGACGACTGATCCGTGTAAAGGAAAGAATGAATGGGGCCATGTATCGTGAGATTTTGAGTGAAAACCTCCTTCCATCAGCAAGGGCATTGAAGATGAAACGTGGCTGGGTCTTTCAGCATGACAATGATCCCAAACACACCGCCCGGGCAACGAAGGAGTGGCTTCGTAAGAAGCATTTCAAGGTCCTGGAGTTGCCTAGCCAGTCTCCAGATCTCAACCCCATAGAAAATCTTTGGAGGGAGTTGAAAGTCCGTGTTGCCAAGAGACAGCCCCAAAACATCACTGCTCTAGAGGAGATCTGCATGGAGGAATGGGCAAAAAATACCAGCAACAGTGTGTGAAAACATTGTGAAGACTTACAGAAAACGGTTGACCTGTGTCATTGCCAACAAAGGGTATATAACAAAGTATTGAGAAACATTTTTTATTGACCAAATACTTATTTTCCACCGATAATTTGCAAATAAATTCATAACAAATCCTACAATTCATTTTGTCTGTCATAGTTGACGGTACCTATGATGAAAATTACAGGCTCTCTCATCTTTAAGTGGGAGAACCTGCACAATTGGTGGCTGACTAAATACTTTTTTTCCCCACTATACCCAACCAGAAGCCATGGATTACAGGAAACATCCGGCACTGAGCTAAAGGGTAGAGCTGCCGCTTTCAAGGAGTGGGACTCTAACCCGGACGCTTATAAGAAATCCCGCTATGCCCTCCGACGAACCATCAAACAGGCAAAGAGTCAATACAGGACTAAGATTGAATCGTACTACACTGGCTCTGACGCTCGTCGGATGTGGCAGGGCTTGAAAAACTATTACAGACTACAAAGGGAAGCACAGCCGCAAGCTTCCCAGTTACACAAGCCTAACAGACGAGCTAAACCACGCCTATGCTCGCTTCGAGGCAAGCAACACTGAAGCATGCATGAGAGCACCAGTGATCACGCTCTCTGTTGCCGATGTGAGTAAGACTTTTAAGCAGGTCCAGACGGATTACCAGGACGTGTACTCCGAGCATGTGCTGACCAACTGGCAAGTGTCTTCACTGACATTTTCAACATGTCCCTGACTGAGTCTGTAATACCAACATGTTTCAAGCAGACCACCATAGTCCCCGTGCCCAAGGACACTAAGATAACCTGCCTAAATGACTACCGACCCGTAGCACTGACGTCTGTAGCCATGAAGTGCTTTGAAAGGCTGGTCATGGCTCACATCAACACCATTATCCCAGAAACCCTAGACCCACTCTAATTTGCATACCGCCCCAACAGATCCACAGATGATGCCATCTCTATTGCACTCCACACTGCCCTTTCCCACCTGGAAAAGAGGAACACCTACGTGAGAATGCTATTAATTTAGTACAGCTCAGCATTCAACACCATAGTGCCCTCAAAGCTCATCACTAAGCTAAGGATCCTGGGACTAAACACCTCCCTCTGCAACTGGATCCTGGACTTCCTGACGGGCCGCCCCAGGTGGTAAGGGTAAGTAACAACACATCTGCCACACTGATCCTCAACACGGGGGCCCCCTCAGGGGTGCGTGCTCAGTCCCCTCCTGTACTCCCTGTTCACCCATGACTGCATGGCCAGTCATGGGTGACTCCAACACCATCATTAAGTTTGCCGACGACACAACAGTGGTAGGCCTGATCACCGACAACGATGAGACAGCCTATAGGGAGGAGGTCAGAGACCTGGCTGTGTGGTGCCAGGATAACAACCTCTCCCTCAACGTTACCAAGACAAATTAGATGATTGTGGACTACAGGAAAAAAAAAGAGGACTGAGCACGCCCCCATTCTCATTGACGGGGCTGTAGTGGAACAGGTTGAGAGCGTCAAGTTCCTTGGTGTCCACATCACCAACGAACTATCATGGTCCAAACACACCAAGACAGTCGTGAAGAGGGCACGACAAAGCCTATTCCTCCTCAGGAGACTGAAAAGATTTGGCACGGGTCCTCAGATCCTCAAAAAAATTATACAGCTGCACCATCGAGAGCATCCTGACTGGTTGCATCACCGCCTGGTATGGCAACTGCTTGGCCTCCGACCGCAAGGCACTACAGAGGGTAGTGCGTACAGCCCAGTACATCACTGGGGCCAAGCTCCTGCCATCCAGGACCTCTACTACCAGGCGGTGTCAGAGGAAGGCCCTCAAAATTGTCAAAGACTCCAGCCACCCTCTCTCTGCTACCGCATGACGCAAGCGGTACCGGAGTGCAAGTCTAGGTCCAAAAGACTTCTCAACAGCTTCTACCCCCAAGCCATAAGACTCTGAACAGCTAATCATGGCTACCCGGACTATTTGCACTGCCCCCCACCCCATCATTTTTACGCTGCTGCTGCTCTGTTAATTATTTATGCATAGTCACTTTAACTATACCCACATGTACATATTACTACAACTACTTCAACTAGCCTCTGACTCTAGACTCTGCACCGGTACCCCCCTGTATATATATAGCCTCCCTACTGTTATTTTATTTTACTTCTGCTCTTTTTTTCTCAACACTTTTTGTTGTTGTTTTATTTTACTTTTTTTATTAAAAATAAATGCACTGTTGGTTAAGGGCTGTAAGTAAGCATTTCACTGTAATGTCTGCACTTGTGGTATTCGGCGCATGTGGCCAATATAATTTGATTTGATTTGATTTGATTTTGATTTGGTCCTTCACAACATCAATCTTTGACAGGTACCTGAACTCTGAGCCGCTCTTTACGATCAGAATCCCATTGACCTCCAGAACCCTGAACCTACGGACTCCGATGCTAACCTGATCTCATTTTGTCACCTCGTGTGTGAGTGCGATGACCAGGTCAGCCCCTTTGTCCCTCAGCTCAGCAGACATGCGATCAGCTGTCTCCACATAGTCTATGTAGTGGATGTTATTCTTGTCCACAGTGCCCAGGGTATCCAGCCAATCCTCCTCTTCCAGGCCCATGACACCGATCTTCAGGCCGTTCCACTCCAGGATGCTGCTGACCATGCCATGGCCCAGCGTTTCATGGGTGAACCTTTGAGTGAACAATTTTATTTTTTATTTGTTCACATTGAAATAATACACTAGAAACAAAACAACATAGAACAAAAGTACTGTTGCTTCTCATTTTCCTGTGAACAAATAGTCATTTCGGTACAACAGAAGATTTATTGAAAATGTAGAAGTATAGTGCTCTGAACTGTGTTAATCCACCGTCATATAGTATTGCACGGTGAAACTGACCTGTAGTACACATTGCCATGAGGAACCATGGGAAGGTCATATTTGTTGTCTGCTCTTCCAAGAGGTCAAGCCAAAGTCAAACTCATGATTGCCTTAGAAGACAATGAAACTACATTTAGTTTCGAGGAATTTCTGTGTGTGTGTGTGTGTGTGTGTGTGTGTGCCTGTGTGTGAGAGAAAGATAGAGAGAGAGAGAAAGAGAAAGAGAAAGAGAGAGTTCCCTATGTGTATTGCACTTGGATAAATGGATGTTCTCTGGATTATTTGTGTGTATACAATG